>NW_027283593.1:0-49076 GCF_046629955.1 Centroberyx affinis | reverse complement strand
TATATGTGTATGTACTGTATATGTACATGTGTATACTGTATATGTATGTATATGTACACCGTGTATGTGAGTATGTATATGTACAGTATATGTGTGTCTGTATGTGTATATGACACAGTATATGTGCATGTGTCTGTATATGTATATATACAGTATATGTGTATGTGTCTGTATATATGTACTGTATATGTGTATGTGTCTGTATACGTATATGTGTATATGTACAGTATATGTGTATATGTCTGTATATGTGTATGTGTATATGTGTGTATGTATATGTACGGTATATGTGTATATGTCTGTATACCTATATGTGTATGTGTATATGTACAGTATATACTGTATGTATATGTCTGTATACGTATATGTGTATGTGTATATGTGTGTATGTATATGTACAGTATATGTGTATGTGTCTGTATACGTATATGTGTATGTGTATATGTGTGTATGTATATGTACAGTATATGTGTATGTGTCTATGTGTATATGGCACAGTATAGATAGATAGATAGATTTTATTAATGTGTCGTGCACCACATGGTGCCCAGCCTGTATGGGCTTACAAGACACAGATACATTGAGTTCCGCCAAACAAACAAGAAATAATAATCAAATCATACAAATCAAAGTCATACATTCAAATAAACAGCTTCTCTATTCTCAGTTTCCATGCTCTCCTAATAAAACTGGCCACAATGAAAACTTCCTCTCTGAATAAGCATTCCGACTTAACATCATTTCCTGACCAGAACAACTCAGGCTTCTTGTTTTGCATCTTCTCAAATTGCATTTTCAAAAATAGTCTTGGTTCCTCATATAACATACAATGAAACAAAAAATGAAATTCATCTTCAGCAATACCCAGTTCACATACAGTACAAAGTATCTCCTCCTCAACAATAAAATTGAACCTCCCCACCTCAGTATATGAGCATGTGTCTGTACGTACTGTATATGTTTAAGTGTATGTATAAGTATATGTGTATGTATGTAGAGTATGTGTGTATGTATATGTAACCATTGGTTTAATGTTAGCCAGGAAACTGTGAAAATGCAGTGAGACAGAGGAGTGGATCATTAGTAGTGGAGCATAAAGACCAACAGACCCCCCCCCCAGACCACCAGCCCCACCACACACACACACACACACACACACACACACACACACCACCACCACTCAGTCTGGCACAATGCATCCTCACTTTGATGCCCTTCGAAGAGTTGACCACTTTGGCGTGATGAACCTGAATTAACGAATTAACGCACATGCACTCACACACGCACGCACACACACATAGACCCATCCATCCCGCCACCCGTCAACACACAAACACACACGGACATCACCAGCCCCCGACCCCCGCAACACCCCCGCCCCCCGCCCCCACACACCCACCCACCCCCGCCTAACCCAGATGGTCTTTCCAAGCTGCGGCTACGGAGCCAAACACTAAGGCCACAGAGCATCGGTCCAAGGGATTCTGACTTCCCAGCTGAGCTTTTAACATGAGAGACAACGGCCCAAAGCCACTGCATGTTATACTATGTGCCAGAGAGAGAGAGAGCGAGAGAGAGAGACTGAGAAAGACAGGGGGAGAGAGAGAGAGTAGACACAGAGACACAGCTCCCCACAGTGGAATTGTATAGTACAGTGTGCAAAGTAGTGTTTGAAATACTAACAAAAAGGTGATGTAAAAGCCTCAACATACACACACACAGACGCCTAAACACACAGAAAGCTTGATTCACGTTACCTTACAGTTTATGTTTTCCCTTTTGCTCCCCATAGTGGCTGCTACAGCTCAGTCAGACCCTCTCTCAGTGATCCACATAGGTATTATTTATCGCATCACAGCCCAAATGTTTAATGCATTACAACAAGAAAAGCAAAGCTGCGCTTGCACACATGTGGTCCACTGAGATGCACTTTCAGAGCCTGCAGCATGACATTCCCCCCCCCAAAACGACATTATTAAATTACATTTCATGTATGTGTGTTGCTCCCTGTTTTTGTTATTCTTTTCCTCTTCATATCAACGGGGTTGGTATATTTGCAATGCAGCCGTGAACAGGCCATGCCCTGAGAGCATTCTGTCAAATGCAATGTAATTAGAGAATAGGGTCGCCGCAGCCACACAGGGGTGAAGAAGGCTAATCAACTCTCCAAGTCACTCTCCATCACTAATCGGAGAGAGAGAGAGATTAGATTGATTTGATATTGAAATCCCAGACCAATGTATGTTATAAAAAAAGTTAATTAGAATTAAAATGATCATTCTATTTAAATTTGCCACTCATTTCCCTAGTCTCTGCATACCATTTTTTTCCCCAGTCTCCTTGAGTTCATCTTGCTCTTTCTAACTGTGGGAACACTTTAATGAAAGTGCATTATGAGGCATCATATGCACATTGTAATGAATTACACAGTAGAATATTACATGCATCTTAATACATTATGGCTCTTGTATGGCTATGAGCTTATTGATGCTAGTTTTGTCCCAGAGGTTATTCAAGGATTGGAATGTTTGCTTATTATGTGTAATATGTCATATATATCATAATTTTCTGTTTGTAATAATTATAGTGCAGCCAGTTATGCTTAAAATGAATATGCCTATTACTGTCCAGTATGCATAGTAAGTCCTTATGAGCATCATTTCATCGTAACTCCCTCCCTCTCCATATCCCACTATTTTACTCATTATCAGTCACTGCATTTCCCTTGATTATTCTTTATGTATATGGTATCAGATTGGTCAACTTACTCAAATTAACAAACAGCCAAACCATTTTGAGCTAACCCAAGCTCTAGCAAGCCCCACTCATAGCTCTGTGTAAAAGTGTGTATTTAATCCCACAGAGGGGGATGAGCAAAGTCAGACCAGTGTGTGGAGTGTAGTCAATCATCTACTAAGTATGCATGAGCCGCACTGGCATTATTCAAATAAGAACTGCCCATGGTGAAAACGCAGTGAGCTAACCTGTTTCTGGGCGTCTCTGTTGCCACCGCAAATATTTGGAAGTGGGTCTTTTCTTTATCTAAGGGCTATATACTGGATTTATTTATACTGGATTTATTTTTGGGTTTGGAAGAGGGGGGCATTGGGGTTATCAAGTAAACAGGCTTGAACATATTATACATAGAAAACATAATTTTGCTCAGGATTTTCGATATGATTCTGATTCTGACCGTATACAGATATCAAATCAATGATTTACTCAAGCCCTTTGGACAACACTTTAGTCCCAGAGTACAGTATATGTTCTTAATTAGCTTACATGAGTAGGGGTCAACAAATGAAGCTCCAGCTATGGAATTAATCATGAGAAAGCATGACTGACATCTTTCACCTTGTCAATAAATAGATGAATGAACAACAAGGTGAGGCTGCCTTATAGTTTAAAAGTAGCTGTTTTTAATAGCTTGCTGTGGACCAAGGTTGTATGAAGCGGGCCTCACATGGCCTTCACCTACATACCTGGCAATTTACAGGTATGGTTCATGGGACTGAATGCTCATCAATGCAGTTTAGTCTCATTGCCAAGCTCTCTCTCTATGCATTGGAGCACCATAAACGTGTTTGAGCCAGACCTCCTGCACAAGGTGGTAACAATAGTTTTTTTGAAATACAGGCATCTGATTGGTCTGAAATAACCAATTCGGATGCTCTTGAACATGTAATCCTTTAATCTTGGCAAAGGCTACTGCGGCTGAAACAAATTGGTTCTAATATTAAAGCTTTGTCAAATTGTTCCCTAAGAGTAGCTGAATTCTTTTCATCCCTTCGGTTCTTTTTGATTCACGCACCTTGGAGGAGATAAGGTTGCGACAGATTGGTTCCCCTTTGCACTATAAAAGAAAGACCTTGATACTGATTGTACGCTTTCTAAACAGATGCTCTCCCCATCCACAACTTCAATATCAAACTCTCAGTGTGAAGGAGTATGTCCTTCAGCAGCCCACACAAACCAGCTTGAATGCTTTGGGAATAGAGGGCATCCCGACAAATAGTATATTTGAAATCCACAAGGCATTTAAACACTGGGGTCGGTTGCTGTATCTGAAATGTGAAATATTCATGTGGGAACTTTTACTGTACAAATACTAGTATAGAGCAAATACACCACAACAGGTTCCATGTGACTCATTCGCATGATTCATTCAGTATCTGTGTAAAATCATGTCATTTCAGATGCCTGAGGTTAGAAGACAAGTGAGAATACCAGTTCTACTGAACAATGCTGACTTTGTTTTGACTGACTATGTTCTTAATAGTTGATTGTCAATGTAGCCCTCTGCATCATTAACCACTGCACAAATACTTTGACTATAAGGGTCATTGGTAAGGGTAAGAGTCATTGGTAAGGGTCATTGGTAAGGGTAAGGGTCATTGGTAAGGCTAAGAGTCATTGGTAAGGGGTAGGGTCATTGGTAAGGGTAAGAGTCATTGGTAAGGGTAAGGATCATTGGTTAGGGTAAGGGTCATTGGTTAGGGTAAGGGTCATTGGTACGCATTATCATCATTCCAAGAACTTTCTCATATAACACTTCCACCTCATCTCACCATAAACTTGGCTCTCATTGGCTGCTGCTATTGGCCTTGGCATGAATCTGTGATCCCCACACACTACAGGACTTGTTCGGCACCCTGCGGATGTCGGGTCGTAAATATCAAACACGTTTGATATTATCAGGGCGGCTTAAGATCAGTCTGCGAGTCGATCGGTGCGGGCCAGACCGAATCTGTAAACCCCTCACACTCCCTCCTAGCCGCAGTGAGGTCCTTTCCAACGGTATGTCTTCTGCGATGTGATAAGTCCATGTAATGCGTCATATAAAATCATGTGCACAGCATGTCAGATTCCTCAAAACATGTTATGTATTTGGCCGAGGTGATTCTGAACCTGCCACCAATAACACACAGAGGAAACACTAAGTTGGACGCTGAGGAAAATGAAAAGGCAAAGAGCAGTTTGCAGGCAGATGTGTAAAAAGAAGAAACTGTTTTTTTTTTTGTCATTGCTTTGTGATCACACATGGATTAAGCGCCAGATGTGAGCTTTTTCCTGGCAGACTGGGCAAACGAGATACAGCGGATAGGTTACGGCCGACGTCGTGATGAATACTCCTCGGCGCTCGTATCTGACAGGTTTTTGTTTTTCGGAAATCGCGCTCTCAGCTTCTCCGGTGGGGTCATTACAGATGCAAATCCCCAGTCGCAGCGGTGTTTTACGACACCTGTTCTTGTTTTCCAGGCCCGGGCCCTGGCGAGTGTCCCGCCGAGGACTCGCAAATCAAGCGGAAAACGAGAGATGGGCGGACAGGTAGACCCGCTCAGCTGTCAGCGTTGTCCCTCGTCTCCCTTCACCGCCACCCCCCCCCTCCTCCTCCCCCCTCCTCTCCCTGCGATCACAGCTCTGCCATTTGTTCTCTCATCAGTCATTTTCATAGCCCCATCCCTCTCCCCCTCTCTGTTTCTCTCTCTCTCTATGTTAGATGAGGACATTGCTTCCCACCCCTTTCTGATACTTGCGCATCTGCTTCCTCCTGCCTCTCATTGTCTCCAGAGGGTTTGATGGGGACGGGGTACGCACCGGGTCAAAAGGCTTCCTCATTTCACGCAGAGGGAGAAGATCCAAAGTACACGTTGGAGAAGAAACATGGTGCTCTAACCACAGGTGAGCCGTGCCACCATAAACCGTTGAAAAAGCCTCGGTAGAAGATACAGCACCTGTGATAAATTTAAAGCCATACAAAGCAAGACTTAAGAATTCTTGCCGTGTAATCACAAAGCAGGGCTGCAATACAGAAGAGCGGACAATCCCCCCCTAATTGAGACACCATAGATTCACCCTATTTGCCCAAATTAATTTCATCTGTCAGGTATGGAGACTAGTGGGAAATCTCATTGACGCAACACAATTAGAAAAGTGTCTCCTGAACAGCAGCAGTGAGCGCTCCGTCCAGCTGGGCTCACCAACGATGGTTGAACCTCTTCTCCACCTCCAGCTCCACCAAACACTAATTAGAAGAAACTGTGAGCCGCCAAAATGCAAAGTAGCCTAGTGCTGCTTTGAAGGGGCATTAAAGAGTAACTGAACCCTAAACCCAAATCTGTGGTGAAGCCTGACATCTAATAGTGAAAAGTAGGATACTGCACTGGTCATCTGCTATTGGCCAGGTGATGTCACCTTCTATAGAGTACAACAGGTGGTGATATTGCCTGGCACCAAAGACCAGCCAATGGCAGATGGCCAGTTCAGTACCCTACTTTTCACCATTAGGTGTCAGGCTTCATACAGATTTAGGTTTGGGGTTTAGATACTCTTTAAGTAATCTATTACTTTTATCAACCTCTAATTTCCTTTAATTGACACAAATAAAAAGCCACATTTTCATAATAGAGACAAGTAGGCTAGCTAATGCTAGTGCTAGTGAAGATGTAACATAGGGACATAGGGACGTTGCAATAATGTGTACTATATTTTTAAGATGCTTGTCAACTAGATTTTTTTTTTACCATTTCAATCAGGAGAGACTAGGATGAATGCTCGAATGAAAAACTTTATTCATGACATGAAACAAGATGTAAACTTTGGCGTAAGCTCTATGGAGGAACTCCTCCCATTCGTGAATTTAGGAGTACATCCAGGATAGACGGAGGAATTAGGACGTCCCCCTGGGGAGTTCCTCTGGAGCCTGGACATTGGTGGTGATGGGGTGGAGGAGGGATGAAGGTTAGCACAGCGACTGGAATGACAGCAGCATACGGCATAGATCTGAGAGAAGGGTAATAGCATAGAAGGTGACGTGTATATACTCCTGTCAGACGATTGGCTCTTTGAAAAAGAGAGGGAAGTGACGGCTAACTCTGATTGGTTCTCTGGAAAAAGAGGGAAAGTGTTCACCAACTCTTATTGGGTAAAGAGAAAGCATGAATGAATGAATGAATGATAAGTAGTTGAAATTGCGTAATACTTCACTAAACTGTATGTGTGCTGTATGTCCCTATGTGTACTGTATGTCTAGGACCACAATGGAAATAAGTCTGCAACTTTTTGTGTATTCCTTGATGATTTTAGAATGCATGTATAAGGTACAATGTATTTTAATCAATTGTCAAATAAACTAAACTAAAAAAAAATCGCAATGTAAAATGCTGTAATATTGTTTTGACATTTGCTTTTTTAGCTTGATGTCTGGTGATGCCGGTTGCTTGCACATAACACCGTCCTCAATTGGGAAAATGCCAATAGGTGGGTGGGAGTGTCGGGTGTGTCTTGAAATTCCAGTGGTTGAGTGGTCGAGTTTTTGTTCCAAAAGCAATCCAGACAGTGAGCTTTGAAGTCCCAGCACCTGGGCAAATAATCACTGAGTCATTGGTATTGATCAACAACCTTATAAAATCCCTACAGATATATTATGGCCAGACAGTATAAATCTTACTTATTGCACCTTTAAATTTAAAGGTGTGCCTAAGCTTCTCTGAAATCAGTACATCTCAAAAATGATGCGTGATTACCTTCTGTCACAGTCCCAATCACAATCCAAGTCAAGCTAATGTTCAGGTGTACAGCAGGGGAATTGGAGCAGGGATGCACAGCTGTGCCTCTCTCAATTGGCTGGAATTGGTGGTTTCTCCTACTTTGCATTGTAAACTAATGATTTGCTTGGAGGCTTGTTTTAAAATTTTTATACTGCTTGCGAGGTCACCGATGTTTTAAAACCATGATGTTTTACCAACGGTGATCCTCACGAATAGCCAAAAGGCTGAGGTAAAGTTTATTTTCGTTGGAGAGAGTGTGACATTACAAAATAAGAGCGCAAGCTGACATCTCTGTAAACCCTGGGCCTGCCTGAGCCAGAATTGAACATGCATGGACTTGTGTGAGCCTGCAGGGTATGTCAGGTAAGGAAAAGAGAGAGTCTGAGCAGAAAAAAAACAAAACAATTCAGATCTTGTCGAGTGTGTTGCCGAGCACGTATTCCCACGACAACTTAAGCTTGCAGTTTAGAAATATACTTGTCTTTTTGGCAACAGAAAACAGATGTTGTAAGTATGAGCTCCAAATTGGCTTTACACTTCGAGACTTTGGACAAACTAGTTGTCTGGCACTACGCTTTTGATTCTGTTGAACTTTTTGAATGTTCTGCTTCCCCTCTGGTTTGCCTCTGTTCTTCGGTAATGACTGAGCTTCTCTGATCTTGCCCAGCCAGAAAGCATGTTCCTAAAATAGGGATGTGTTTTTGGGATGGTTCTCTCTTGTCTACAAGTTTTGCGAGCAAGTGCTTCTGATGGGGCTCCTGTGATCTGTGCTGTTTTTATTGGAAGTTTCTCCCTCTGTCTCTCTTGTTTCTCTGTGCGCGCCTGTCTATGCGCCTCCAGCTCTCTTTCCCTTCCTTCCTTCCCCTCCCTAAGAAAACATGAAAAAGGTCCGAAGACAAGTGAGGATTCTTTGAGCCGAATATGTTCGGCGCTCCATATGATGCAATCCAAAAAAAAAAAAAAAAAAAAATGAATAGCTGCATGAGGATGTAGCCTTTCTTCTGTTGCCTTGTCCCTCACTTCTAAGGGACTTCTTGATGTCGCATCACTTAAAAGTAGCAGTTCAGAGCGGCAGTGTTGGGGAAGCTGTGAGAACTTGTGGGCTTTGTGCATGTTCATCCAGCTTCTTTTAATGAACTACTTTCGAGCAATTTGTTTTGTTGTTGTTGTTAAAGGGGAACACCATACATTTTAAGAATTCATATGTTTTATTCAAGTGATTTGGGGCAACAGTATTTGTGCGCGCGAGCTAATCCCTCTTCAAAGCCGGAGAACCCGAGAATTAACATTGGGGGATCAATATGTAAAATTGGCTGCTGCTCCACAGACGAAGAGCGGGAGATTGATTTTGTGCACCTACAGAAAGTTTGATTTAGTTATTAATATGCAAATCAGCGCAATGGCCTCCGAAACAGAAAAATGTACCCTTATGCCCAGAAAATCCCCATGTGTGCTTTTCTTCAGTCCCCTAGTTCCCCTAGTTTACCATTGTTCTAAATTCACTTCATACTGATCCAGGCCTTAGCAATTAGTGGTGGAAAAGTTCACAGATATCTGACCTTCGGTTTTAGGGATATGGTTTTGTAGGGTTTTTTGGTGGAGCCGGGGAAAAATGCAATTTTGACGATTCATTTGCTTTTTTCGTATATTCAGCCCACGCATTTATCATTTAATTTTAGCACTTTCACTTTTCAAACAGTTTGGATAGAAGTGTTATAAAATATGGACACTTCAAACATTGGGGTTAGTGACATGAAGCTTAACAATTTTACCATCCGATTAACACTAAAGACATATCCACGTATTTTTATGCATTACAGAATATTATGGACTCACAACAACTGAGATAAAAAATTACATATTTCTGAACATATGTAACCATATGGTAGGTCAATCTGCAAATCTGAAAATGTGAACAACTTTCAATGCATATTTACACATTTGGACATATTTCTGTGTATTTGTTCTTTCATCTGTACACCTGATGATGTGAATAGCTACCAATGCACACTTGCACATTAGCTTCAACCTGTAAGTCTGTCAATGAAGACACTGCATCTTTATTGATTTATTTGGTCTAGTATATTCAGTTGGTGTAATCACTTGCTGTACATTCACTGCTCTCTGTCGTATTCTTATCTATATCCTATTCTCTGCTGCTGCAGCGACCCAATTTCCCCAAAGGGATCATTAAAGTTTCATCTCATATAGCATTTCTGAAATAGTAAGCATAATGACAGAAGCTACTGCTGGTTAGTTTAGCTACTAGCTGCCAAACTGACATAGATCCACTCATTGCAGACAATGTACATTGCAGCTTGCAGAAATGGGATTTTCAGTAGTGCTTCCAACACTCGATGCTCATTTACCGCAGCATGACAGTTTCACAAGTCCTGAAAATAATAGGCGACACAGATGGGTTTAACTTTTATCCTGGAGCTTTTCAAATTTTATAAACCGAAAGTCTCTCTTCTACACGTGTTACAAACCAAGGCCAGGCCACCGTTATTAGCAATAGGGTTTCAGCGATATGGGGTTTTGAAGACCAAGCCAATATTTTGTGCCAGTATTACATATCTTGAAATCATTTTCATGCCAAAAAGATTTTTCTTCTTGTGGTAAAGCCTTTGAAACAGCATCATAGGACACTAGAACTCTACCCAGACACCCAGACTAATGAAATAATTTTACCTCTGGCCTATTCAATGGTAGGACAAACTCTGGTATACTGCTTTCAATGTAAAAAACTAAACTAATTTGCAAAAAAAACGATAATTAAGAATTTAATTGAATTAATGTGCAAAGAACATAAAATTTCATGTCAGGCTTTAGAGCAGTGGTTCTCAACGTGGCGTCCGGGGACCACCAGGGGTCCTTGCGGGGGTTCCAGGGGGTCCCCAGCAAATTAATGAATTGTTAAACTTCACCATTATTTCATTTACAAGAAGTTAACACAATTAGAGAATGTAGAGGAATGACTATATTGATCATAGTTTCTCTGTTATCTCTCTACCTACAATACAGATAGATATGATTTTGTCCACAATTCCATGACTAACAAAAAACATATTCTCAGATTTGGGTCCAAGAGTCAAAACCTCATCAAATGGGGGTCCGTGGCCCTAATGTGGACTAAATTAGGGGTCCTTGATATGGAAAAGCGAATTGAGAATCACTGCTTTAAAGTGTGTTTTTCTGTAGCTGTGATCAGGGAGGAACCTCCATCATTATCAGAGGTGGACGACACTGGCCAGTTGAATATTTCATAAAAGCCCAATATTGGGCCCATTATAGCGGAACTCAAACTATCGGTCTAACCCTTATTAGCACTAACATATGAATTCTTGAATTGACTGGTACCGTCTTGTAAGTTGGGAACAAAGTGTGTATGGTCGTGAAATAATGAATGAATGAATATAAAAACATGATTGATTTGTATTAGATGATGATAAATAATCCCAAATGCTGCTGCTCCAACACTCAAGCCCTCGCTGACAGCAATGCACATCTGTTGCGACGAGATGTAAACACCGGCTTGCAACTCTCGCTCTGCAGGGCTCCCGTTGATGATGTCGCGGCGTGGGGAGAGACACTCGACAATCTTCTGGAGTGTAAAAGTAAGCCCACTTACGGATTTACTCCTCTGCTCTCTCTTTCTCTTTCTCTTTCTCTCTCTCTCTCTCTCTCTCTCGCAGAAAGCCGCTCTCTCTCAATTCTCTCTCCTTTTTCCACACCGGCCAATTCTCTCGTCTCGGCTTTGCCCTCGGGGGGGGGGCGGCCCGTCGCTTCCCCCCCTATATAGCGGGAGAGAGAGAGAGAGAGAGAGAGAGAGAGTGCATATTCTTCCTTCAAGTTCGTCAAATCCATTCGGAGATATATATTTGAGGAGGATGACACCGGCGGAGATAAGAGTTCTAATCGGAGCTGCCGGTGTCGATAGGGCGATTCCGGCCGCCTCCTATTCATTTTATCGAGGGGCCGGGCTCTCGCTGATGGCTTTCACCTGACCATATTCCAGACCTCTATTTGAAAATGACTAAAAGGGGGGCAGATGGGTTCTCTCTCTCTCTCTCTCTGCTATCACTCTCTCACTCTCCGCTCTCTCCCTTTCCCCTTCCGTCTCCCTCATTACCTCGCCGAAATGAATTCAGCCGATCCGTAATTTCTCAAGCCCCCCCCCCTCCCCCTTTTGTCTCCCGGTTTCTCTCTCCCCCCCCCCCCCCCCCCCCCCGAGATGAATAGTCGCACCGGAAAGATGAATTCCGCCCCGCGTCCCGGTTGCTCCGTTTCCCGCCGAAGAAACGCGCGACGACACTTATGACAAATCGGTAAACAGTGGCGAAAAATAAATTGTTCCCGTACGCGGCGGCTTTGCAATCTGTATAGGCGTTCAGATACCTTTGCATCTCGTGCGATTTTCTGCCAGTCACCCCCCCCCCCCCCTCATATCTCCGCCTTATGATTGAAGGCGGAGATATGGACCGGGAGTGATTTAGAGAGGAAAACAAGCAGCCACTGGACATATTTTGCTTTCTGTCAATTACTGTCAGTTTGCCAGCTGTGATTTATGTAAAGCAATTTGTGCAAATCACTCTGGAGTTTTTTGGGGGTTTTTTTGTTTTTTTTTGCAGTTAGCTAGTTTGTTTGTTTTCGCCGCTCCCCCGGGAAGACTCGCTAAGTATTTCACACCTGCGTTTAGGAAAAATCCGTGAATACGCCCATAAACAGAGAGGAAAAGCCAAAATGTGAGCGCATGCAATTAGATGAGGCTGAGGCACTGTGCGTGTGAATGGATGGATTCGAACTGGAAGCCAACTGGGGTCTCTAGACGAGCCGCCCACAATGCTTGTCACTTTGCTGCGTCTCCTCTCTCTCTCTGTGCGGCTTGACATCTTTGGCACTTTTGAGCTAACAAGGACTATTTTGGGTAAAGGGAGGGGGGGGGGAATGTGGGAGAACGATAAGAGAATGGCTTTTTACCGTTTATAATGGGATAGTCACAGGTTGATTGTATGCATTATGCCAGCGTACAAGTGTTTGACACGCCAGCTGAGCACAGAGCCCGGGGGTGATATTGGATAGTGTATGTGTGCTTTTGTGGGCTTGATAATGCATATGTACGTTGGATTTGGTTACACCGTGAGAAAAACACATTGGTCGTAAACGCTGAGAAAAACCAGTTCCCAGGTCCTCAGGCTTTCATGCAGTGTTTGTAATTGCTATAGAAGGCTAAATACACTGTAATTGCTATAGAAGGCTAAATACACTGTAATTGCAGAGTGGGGGAGCTTCTTAAACTTAAAGGAATAGTTCACCCAAATATGAAAATTCTGTCATCATCTACTCACCCTCATTCCAGAAAGAAAAGACAGTATAGTATAGACAGTAAGTATATTTACACCATCATTTAGTGCAAATCTTAACTACAGCTGATTGACTCGCAACAAATAATGGTGTATAGGTCTTTCTATTCACAGTGTGATTGTTTGGCGGTTTTTGTTTTTGTAACTCTAAAGCAGCGGTTCTCAACGTGGGGTCCGGGGACCACCAGGGGTCCTTGAGGGAGTTCCAGGGGGTCCCCAGCAAATTGATGAATTGTTAAAATTCACCATTATGTAATTGACAAGAAGTTACAACAATTACAGAATGTAGAAGAATGATTGTTTTGGTCATAGTTTCACTGTTATCTCTCTACCTACAATACAGATAGTCATGGGATTCTGGACAAATTTTCAGATTTGGGTCTGAGTGGGGGTCTGTGGCCCCAATGTGGACTAAATTAGGGGTCCTTGATATGAAAAAGGTTGAGAATCACTGCTCTAAAGAACTGGTCCCCATTGACTTCAGTTGTTTTGGAGAAGGCTGCTACCAAGTTGTGCTGGCAACCTCCCTGTATGTTATATGGACTAACAAACTTCACCTGTGTTTCATTCGGCATGAGGGTGAGTAGACGATGACAGAATTTTCATTTTTGGGTGAACCATTCCTTTGAGGCCATTTGTTTGTACGAAATTTGCAACTTATGTCCGGTGTCTGAAAAGAAAAAAAAAGGTCCCGCTTTCAAAGCCGCTCCCTGTTCTCCCCTGTGCAGCGGGCCGGCTGGTTTTCGAGGACTTCCTGAGGACCGAGTACAGCGAGGAGAACCTTCTGTTCTGGCTGGCCTGCGAGGACTACAAGGAGATGACCGGCGGGACGGAAATGGCCGTCACCGCCAAGAGGATCTACGCGGAGTTCGTCCAAGTCGACGCCCCCCGACAGGTACGGCGAGTCAGACCTGCGTGACTTCAAATCAGCCTGAACCCACTTGCATGCTTTTTAGGCGCTGTCACTCCTCCACGCTTTTACTTTGAAATGCGCCGATGCTCACCGGCCTACGCTCTCTTTCTTCTGCGGAATTCTCGACTCTTTTCCCCATCTCTTTCTCTCCGGACAGGCTGTTAATTACACTCGAAAATAAAGCATGCAAATGAAGTGAGATTAAAGTCGCTGTTTTCCAAAATGCAGATAAACATCGACTGCGTGACCAGAGAAGAAATCGGCGAGAATCTCTCTCAGCCAGGCCCGCATTCCTTCGACCGGGCGCAGAGAGTGATATACGGCCTGATGGAGAACGACTGTTACCCCCGGTTCCTGAAATCCGAGATCTACCAAGCTCTTCTGGAGCAATCCGAACGGCGGTGAAAGCAAACGTGAAGAATGAAACTCGTCCAGTGCCTCTCTCCGGAGTGATTGATTCTGCCCTTCAGCCCCCTCTCCTTAGAATCTCAGTGTAAACAAAAAAAAAAAAAAAAAAAAAGGCTTGTCTGTCAGAGGGAGCGAAAGTGAAAGGAGACGCAGCGCTCTCGATATGAGGAGTGACGGGCTCTAAAAGCCAAACATGATCTAAATAATGTATTAAGAAGCTTTTAGAGTTGTTTTCGGTTGGCGTTGCTTTTAAAATTTCGCTCAAAAATAGACCTGTAATTCAGAGGAACACTGGTTTCGAGTTTCAAAGGGCTTATTTTGTTTTTGAAGGGTTTATTCGCAAAGCACTGTATACCCATTTTTGATATATACAAAAATAAAGAATGTGACTTGAGAGGTCGGCCTCCCAAAGATGGCTAAATATGACCCACCTTATGTGTTTTGATACCCAAATGATATTATATTTGGTCTGTTTCAGTTCAGTCTAAGGAGCGATTATTAGATACTAGGGCTGGGCGATATGGTTGAAATCAATATCACGATATAAGGATTTTTCTCGATATCAATATATATCACGATATGGTTCATGTATCATGCAAAATCACGTTAAATAATCAAATTAATGTTAATCTCATTGAACAATGGTAATGTTAGGTGTGATGTCAAACAAAACAGAAATATTCAAATAATATTCCTACCATACCTCATTTTATCAGTTTTTAAGTAAAATTTGCTTTTCATCATCAATTCAGACAGCAGAAATGTGTGTCACGATATTAACATATCTTCATATCATCACAATATGATTCCACTGAAAGACGATGAACGATAATATTGAATTATCGCCCAGCCCTATTAGATACATGTAATGTTAACAAGCAGCATGCTGATATAGAGCCCAAAAAGATATTATACCTTGTTGCACTTATAAATAATCAATTTCCAGTGGCATATTTGGACCATTATCTTCGACCCATGTTCCATTTTTATTTTTATT
Organism: Centroberyx affinis; assembly: GCF_046629955.1. NCBI lineage: Eukaryota > Metazoa > Chordata > Actinopteri > Beryciformes > Berycidae > Centroberyx > Centroberyx affinis. The sequence continues at coordinate 33,845 of NW_027283593.1, read as the reverse complement.
TTTGTCTTTTGGCTGTACATCTCAAAAGGTTTCAGTGCGGCAGCTTTAAAGCATCTCATGCTCGCCTTTCTCTATAATAAGTTATTTTTCCCACATTAAATATTGTGTTAGAATTATATATCTGTGTATCTGTGTTGTTTTGGTTGGGCTACGGTCCTACAGGTGTTGATTGTGATTATGACATTAAAACAAATGTGTCTATGTGTGAGTGTGTGTGCATATGTATGCTGTGTGTGTGCGTGCATTATTGTATGTCTTTTTTTTAATGAGGAACAAATGTCATCACAAGGATAGAAAGATGGAGAAAATCCTTCTAAGTGAGGACAGTTTGCTGGCCTTCCCTTCTATAGGAGGTTAGTTTAGGGTTAGGATTTGGGTTTAGGGTTAAGGTTAGAATTAGGATTAAGTTTGTGATAGGGGAAACAGAAGACAACAATACTGCCCTCCAAAAACAAACAGCAGTGACTACTTTTTGGTGTCTTAAAGGCCAAAGGTTATAACTAGAGTGTAGGTTTCATATAAAGAGAAATGATTCACATAATAGCTTTTAAACTGTATACAGTCCACTTCTGCACCAACAATATTTTTGTTTGGGTACAAATGAAACACTGAAGTCCTTTTTCTCAGTTTCAATAGTGAAGAGATTAATGCATTTTGGCTTTGTAGGGCAGAATAGAGCTAATGTAAATGTATTTTTAATCAACATAAAAGATTTATTTTTTATTTCTTTGTCCTTGCCACTTGACTTTAATTTCATTTTCCTTGTCACTGCATCAGTAGCTGAGAGTGAATGTAACACAAAAACAAAAATAAGCAGTTCCCTTGCATGCATACTTTTCTTCGCCCCAACTTGAAGGTAATATATAAAAGGATGGATTAAAAAAGGGAGAGGGTTGGGATTCAGGGGGGCCCCATGCTTGCCTTTGCCCATGGCCCCCAAAGCATTAAGTCCGCCTCTGCGATAAGGTAAGGGTTAGGGTGACTTGCATCTGTGTGTAACTGAGCAGCTGGCTCCTATGCCAGGATCCTGTTTGCTGACCTCAGCTCCACCTTAAACACCATCATAAGGGAATTTGTCTCTCAGACCCAAATCTGAAAATATTTTTATTGCTAGATATGATTTTGTCCAGAATCCCATGACTATCTGTATTGTAGGTAGAAAGAGAAAAGTGAAACTATGATCAAATAGTCATTCTTCTACATTCTCTAATTATGTTAACTTCTTGTAAATGAAATAATGCTGAAGATTAATAATTCATCAATTTGCTGGGGAGCCCCTGGATCCCCCTCAAGGACTCCTGGTGGTCCCCGGACCCCATGTTGAGAACCACTGGTCTGGATCACCTACAGCCAATAGAAATAATCTCATTCATCGTTTGCCTGCTACCCCTAATAGTCCTGTCAGCTTTGCTTTGGTTTATGGAGAACACAAGGTCTCTGTCTAATAAGTTTGTTATCTGCCATGACCTCCACTTCAACAGATTTTTTTTTAGAATGAGTGAAACCTGGTTGAGCGAGGAAGACTGCTCCACTGATTGAAGCCACTCCCCAAAATTATACATACCAAACCAGGCTATCTGGATGTGGCGGCGGAGTAGCAGTTATCTACAGAACTGAGTATGTGTTCTTTCTTTCTTTCTTTCTCTATTCTTCCATCCAAAACATGGGTGGAAGTATTTGGACATGCATAGCTCCAATGTAGATTCTCTCTCTCTCTCTCTCTCTCTCTCTCTGTGCAACTTTCAGTTTCATGTGAAACTGTATCATCTAGTTTTAAATAACCTCATCTCTTTCCTTGAAAGCTGATCCTGTTTTGAGTCACTGAGCTTTCTAATTACTGGTAAGATCTTTCTACTGGGTGTCATGATTTCTCAGAACTACTGGTCTGGATTATACCACAATTTTATAATATTTTAACACTTGGGGGTTTTCATATTCATTTCTGTTGCCTGTTGTCCAGTTGAATCTTATTGATTTTGACTAATTCAGTTCAGTGTGTGAACCTGCTCATTCAAAGAGACATATCTTGACTGAGTGCTGTCATTTGGATTTACCCCAAATTATGTTGGACTCAGAGAAGTGTATACATACACTTCTCAGTCCAACATAATTTCTCTCCCTCTTTCTCTCTCCACCTCCTTCGCTGTGAAGAAGTACAAGCACACAGCACATCCCTTCAACACAGAAATCTCACACACGCACACACAACATGCACACACAGCCATGCACACTCACACACAAAAAAACACACAGATACACACAAAAACACACACACACTCACACACCCCACGCACACACATTCCTGTTACCCAATGTTCATTCCTGTTAAATTGTTTTTTTCTAAAAAAATAAAGATAAACCACTATTTTTTTTCAATTATGTTTGGTCCATCATTTATCCAATTGTTTAATAAATTACATGATGAAAAATTTGATAAACTTGAGGTTTGGGTCTCCTTTAAAAGGAAAAAATGGCTTTGCATTTTTTAGAAAAATACAACTTGCGTGCATATATAGTGATTTTTTTAGTCACAAATATCAATTATTTGAACATGTAACCAACACTTTCTTTAAAATAAACACTTTCTTGAGGGGAAAACAAAGGAATTAGTTGACATGCTTTTAAACATGCTTTTTAAATGACACATGTGTGACAGGCAGAGACTAGGACCCAGATGCAGACACACGGAGGCAGAAACATGATGAAAAAAGTACTTTTTTCATCATCAAAATACAAAAAGGCAACCAAACCAGGCAGGGATCAGGCAAGGCAGAGTTCAGATAACCGAATACTACAAACAGGAACATGAAATGCAGGAAAGCTAGGCAGAACACACTAGACAATCTGGCAGGGACTGAAGGGAAAGTGACTGGTATGTTGCTAGAGTAATTGTGAATTAAGGCCAGCTGGTGCAGGGAGGAGCTGGACTGGACTGATTGAAGCTCTCAACGGGACCTAGAAACACAACACATAGACAACACACACAGACAAACAGACAAAGAGAACAGAGAGGAGTAGGAGAGGCAGGCAGGTCAGGAGGTGAGGCAGGCAATGGAACAGCCGGTCCCATGGCAACATGAGTTTTGGTAACAGGACTGAGAACAATGCAACCATCTTCCACTTAGAAACCTTGTAAAAAATGAAATAAAGTTGCCTGAGATTGACCAATACACATTTTGAATAGTTAAATATGTGTGTTATTAGATTCCGTGTTGAAAAAAGATAAAAATGAAGTTTAATTTGGAAGAGTTACAACAAGCAAATGGCACCCATTTGGCAGAATGGCCCATGTATGTGACCACAAGGCTATTGTTTATAATGCTGTTACCTTCCTCCTCTCCCAGCCTCTGAGATCCTGTCTACTCCCGCATCTTTAAGTCTACTTCTGCCTGAAAATCCTCAAAGGCCCCTTTTGACAACAACTTCCAAAGCTCCTCAAATGCACCTGCTCAACACAGGAGGAGCTTGTTGATCATTTTAATTACACCTTATTGCGTATTCTTGATGCCGTTTCAACTTTTTTACAAAAAAACGAGAGAGAAAAATCGAGAAAAATACCCCTGCCACGGCGAAACAGATAACGCTCGGGCCGCGAGGACGGAATGCTAAAAAGCTGAGCGTAAACGGCAGGCTGATAAACTGCGAGCATCCGACAGTATTATGAAGGACTGAATGTCGAAATACCAGAAAGTGGTTAGGGATGCAAGAGCGGCTTATTCCTCTAACCTTATTTCAAAGAAACCACCATAACTCTAGGGTGCTCTTCAGTGTTATTGATTCAGCTGTTAACACCTCTTCTAATCTGAAGCCTCCCCAGTAAAGTGTGAAGAATGTTTAATGTTCTTCGCCAAAAAAGGTAGAGGATATAGGACTCCAGATCTTAGCCTGTGACAGCGACCTATCTGTTACTGGTAGTAATTCTACTGTGATGAGCCGTCTCTAAGCCATTTCTCCCTCACTGGTCCTGGAGGAAACATCATCTTACATGAAGTCCTCTACTCGTCCCCCAGATGCTGTTTCTTACAATGACACATAGTTTCACAAAGAGGTATTCAAATGAGTCAGTGCGAGCACATAATGTCTATTATCAATAGCTCTCTGGCCTCTGGGGTTTTTCCTTCTAGTTTTAAAGGTCCCATATCATGTAAAACAGGATTCCCCTTGCCTCTGTAATTATAAAGGAGTTGGATGGTCTATCTAAACATGGTGAAAGTATCAAAACACACGGTCGCCAACTAAATCCACACAATCCATATTAGAAAAGCGAGCCTCTAAACGAGCCGTTTGGACTTCCGTAACTTTGTGGCGTCACAAAGGTTCGCTCATTATCATTTTTGTAAGAAATAATAGACTAACAAAGTGTTTTTTTCAAAGTGGTTGAACGGTTGTCATTGTTTATTACTGGAGAGTTTTCCCTACCTGTAGCTGCCGGGCCGCGGCGTCTCACATTTCACTCTTGAAATGGTTAGCCAATCGGAACAGAGGGGTCGTTAATATTAATGAGCCTTAAAGACAGTGACAGAAACAGCCTCTTCTCGGTAAGACTCAGAGAGATGCTGGAAAATGAAGGTGTAAAAATGGATTGAGAATGGTTTTAATGCTTTTAATGGACCTCAAGACATAAAATAAAACACTGGAAAGTGGAGAATATGGGACCTTTAAACATGCAGTGGTTCTATCTCACATCAAGAAATCTATCATGACCTCTTGTCTCCTGCAAACCACAGGCCCTTCTCCAAACTGCCCCGTTTTATTCAAGGTTTTAGCAAATGTTGCCTCAGCCCAATTCATATCTTTTATGAGTCGAAATATTATCTTTGAGAAATTCCAATCTTGTTTTAGAGCACTTCATAGCACAGGGGCTGTTCTCCTCAGAGTGACCAATGACCTTCTTTTAGCAGCAGATGTCGGAAAATGTTCCATTTTAATGCTTTTAGATCTCAGCGCGGCCTTCGATACTGTACTATTCCATTTTATTAGATCGCTTGAGAAAATGGGTTGGTCTCGGGGATAAAGCTCTTTTTCTGGTTCAACTGCTGTTTTTCCAATAGAACATTTTCTGTCAAGATAGGAAACTCATCCTCATCAGTCATTACATGTGGGGTCCCCCAGGGTTCAATTTTGGGCCCCATCTTATTTTCCATTTACATGCTTCCACTTATACGTATTATCTGCAAACATAACATATATTTTCACCGTTATGCTCATGGCACACACTTACATCCACTTGTAAAATGGAACGACAGTCTAGCTGCTCTCACAAAGTGCCTTGCAATAAGAGCTGGATATCGCAGAAATTTCGACAACTAAGTGAAACTAAATGAGAAATAGTTTGCATCAGTCCCCATCCAACTCCATTAAATCGATTCACCGTGAATTAGTTATTGTGTCTGCCAATGTAAAGCCAGAAATAAGAAACTCAGGTGAAATGTTTGATGCTGGTTTGTGCTTTGATGAGCATTTCAGCATGAATTGTTGAATCTTGTCTCTTTGAACTGAAGACTACTTCCAAAATGTTGCAGGTTTTTATCCGTAAGTGATCTGGACAAAGTCATCCACGCTTTTATCTCTTCTTGCGATAAATCTCTCTATTCCTGCCTCAGTCAAAAGCCTCTCTCATGTCTCCAGCTTGTATAAAATGCAGCAGGAGACAAGATCAAATCACCCTGCTTGGCTAGATTGGCTACCTGTTGGTTTGAGAATTGATTTTTAGATTTTACTGATCACATTTAAGGCACAGATGGGTCTGGAACCGAGCTATATCACAGACCTTTCAACCCCATATGAACCAGATCGTAGTTTGAGGCCATCAGGCTATTGACTAAAAATGTAGACAGACAAGTTCTTTGTTATTGATTTTGCTGTTGATTTTAAGTTTTTGTCCTTTGTATAGCACTTTGTAGCTGTTTTTTCAAAAGTGCCCAACAAGGGACGTTCCTCTTGCTGCAACAGGGAAGGTTCAATGTCTAGAACTAGTCCTTGTCCAATTCTACTGATCAATTATTGAAAGAAAGAATGTACTGAACCATCCTCCATAACAACCCGGTTCCTCTTCCACCTCCTTTCACTCCCAAGGCTAAGGTCCGAAGTATTGTCCACACCGACCGCCAGTTTAAAAAACTTTCCTTTGGGTGATGGTAAAAGACCATTAAAGACCAAGACCACCTCGCCACCTCAACTTGCCATCCCGGAAGCCATCACCCTACTCATGCGGGCCTCCCTAAAGCCTGGTTCATGTTTCATGCAGACACAAATACTGGAGTTTTCAGTCGCATGGTTGTCACGAAATCTGCGAAATGCCAGAAAGCATGAACCAGGCATTAGACCCATCCCCTGTACACCCACACAATCTCTGGTCCACCCCACACCATCTGCCATGAGAATGACTGTTATCCCCACTGTTGCCATTTAGCCCACCCAATGCATTATTCACTAGCCCTGTTCGCACAATCTATGGAGCGGTTGTAATACCAGTACTCTTCCTGTCTTGTCCATCCTACCACCCTGTTTATCATTACCAGTGTTGTTTGTGCAAACTCACACTACTTATCATGTCTGCACATGCCTTTGTGTATTACGCCACTTTAGCGTCTCTGCTCCAGTGCACTGCTACACTCTCACCTGTCACTGCAGTGCCACTCCGTACTGCTGAATATGCAGTATGTCGTTATATGTACGGTCTGCTATTTATTGTATCCTTCACTGTCCCCTTGCACTAAATATGAGGTGCAGTAATTCCTATATGATGTGTGCCACTACAGTATATATGTATTTTGTATGTATGTAAGCCATTATGTCACTACATGAGTTGCTGATGTTCCTGCACCAGTGCCAAATTCCTGCTGCATGCTTACCGCATTAAGAAATTCAGGTTCTGTTGTTTGTCTTTGTAACTGCAAGCTGATCCAATTGTGTACTATTTATAATTCCCCAATACAAACACTGAAGCATTAGTAATTATTCATAATAATGGAAAATTATGTGCATCGTGGATTATGATTATTCATATGTTGTGTCCCCTGATTTTGTCTGATAGGGACGTAATATTGTATGTGAACATGAAGAATATTAACAGAATGTGAGGCTGATCTGAGGAGAATATGCACAACTATGTCATGAGGAAATCTCATGCATTTTTCATTTTCAACACCCACAGCAACCGACATGAATTTTATAATACACAGTAGAATCAGCTGTAGCTGTGTTGAGGACTTGAACTCTCTCGCTTGGACCATTAGGCCACTGTCACCCCAAGGTCCCCGTGTTGTATCTGCAATTCCATATGTTACTTATACATAAAAGGTATAGGTTTAGTAGCTGGTGGCATGCTTTCTTTCAGCTTCAATAAAAAACTACCATATGCATGGAAAGCATGAATAGATATATTCTACTATTTATTTATCTTTAAGCTGGCATATTGGTCAGAGCAGACGAGAACCAGGCCGATTGTAGTCGAAATATGCGAACATTTTAGATTGTGACTGAGGCAGCCCAAGATATCTGTTGACGTTCTGAGGTATTAAACCCACATAAAACTCTGAGAAACAGTCTCGTAGCATGGTGTGAAATTTACATAATACCCCCTGAAAGCTGTGGGGATGGTATAGAGATTAAGATTTTTCAAACATTCTGTATACCAGCGCATTAGAAGGAAAAAAAAACCTATTCATGCATTTGCTCTTTCAGGAGAGAAACAACGATGCAAATACGTTCCCACCGGTAAAAATGAAATGCTTAGTACAAACTGGGAACAGAGCCCACTGTGCACCTAGAAACATTATGATGATGCTGCAAAGCAAATAGAGGAAAGAGAAGGGAGACTTGGTCGTGTTTGGGGCGGAATTGATTCATGGAAAAAAACATTTTTCATTTTCAAGTTTATCATAGCAAAATATGAGGATATGATGATGCTACTGTGGCATTTTCTTCTGCGACAAGTGTGTTTTCATGCGTATCCTTGTTGTCTTTGTGTCTGTGCATGTTTCTGCATGTGTGTGTATGCATCGTACACACACACACGTTTTCTATATCAGTGTGTGTGCGTGTGCATCTGCAGAGTGTAGTCACTTGGATGGGATTTCTGCTGAAAACTAACCGGTCTGATTGTAGGTCCAGCGTTATCTGATTGTATTTCTGGCCCTGGTGGAACTCGGCATGGGCTTAATACTCAGGAGAGATAGGGAGGATAGGATAGGATGGAGGGGGGTAGGGAAAGAGGGGAGGGGAGGGAAGGAGTTTGAGAGAGAGAGAGAGAGAGAAGGTCAAAGAGTAGGACGGTGGAGGAAGGAAAGAAAGGAAGGAATCGGTAATGAGGAGAAAAGAGTGCAGGGGAATGGAGAGACAGGACTGGAGAGAGGGAGAGAAGGGACAAAGAAAGGCAAAGGGTGAGAGGGAGGTAAGGGTGTTAGGAGTATAGGGAAGAGAGGAAGGGAAAAGGAGGGAAATGGTAATGAGGAAGGGATGGAGGGACGAAGAGAGGGCGCGAGGCGAAGGGCGAGAGGGAGGTACGCGTCTTAGGAGGGAGAGGAAGCGAAGTTGGGGTGAACCGAGAACATCGTACAAAAAGTGTCGGAACGGACAGGAGAGAGGGAAGGAAGCGGGAAGCGATGGAAGGACGGCAGGGGAGGGATAGAAGAAGCAGAGGGGGGTGGAAGATAAGGCGACTGAGACTCTGCCGACTGCCACAAACTCCTCTCTCTTCCCGACTGGGGGAGGAGGAGGAGGAGACTTTTTACTCGCACTGTCTCAACGCCGAAGCTTCCCGAGGATTAACTCCTCCTGTGGCAGACTTTCCAGCACTCTAATACCTGGCTTTAAAGGTTCAGGAACGGTGATCTCCCCCCCCCCCCCCCCCCCCCCCCACTTCTTCCAGTATCTTATGATCTAAGGACTCCGACAGTGTTTCTCTCTGAAGGTGTCCCTCCCTGTCGGTACGCTCTGTGTGTGTCTGTGAGAGGCAAAAAAAAACCCCAGAGAGAGACCCTGCAGTACGCACTGAAGCGTGCCAACGTACCATTCCCATTTTCTTGCCTTGCCTGTGGGATCTGAAGTATGCGAGGGTGTACACCAGTCTTCACATGGGATGACATTTTACTTAAATCACAGTAACCTTGCCCTTTAGCGTGCATAACCCCAGCACCTTTCCACATGGGCTTTCATTTGGAATCTGTGTAAGTATAGATATGACCACTAGATGGCGGCAAAGGGTTGGTTTCTTCTCAAATGCACAGCCACAGCTCCATCTCTACACTGGAAACCTACACTGTACATGCAGTTTAACCACGACTGTAAGCATCAATGTTGAAAATGAAACTGGCATGAGTATGTAACATTGTTACATGCATACCGTTCAATATTTCATTTGTTTAAGAAACAATATATAGCCTTTGGCAATCCACACCCTATTCTGCTAAACCAGTGATTCTCAAAGGACCCCAAATGTAGTACATATTAGAGCCACGGACCCCCATTTGATGAGATTTTGTCTCTCGGACTCAAATCTGAGAATATTTTTATTGTCAGATATGATTTTGTCCAGAATTCCATGACTATCTGTACTGTAGGTAGAGAGATAACAGTGAAACTATGATCAAAACAGACATTCTTCTACATTCTCTAATTGTGTTAACTTCTTGTAAATGAAGTAATGGTGAAGTTTAACACGTCATCAATTTGCTGGGGGACCCCCTGGAACCCCCTCAAGGACCCCTGGTGGTCCCCGGACCCCACATTGAGAACCACTGTACTAAACCTTTGAAGTAGTACTCCAATTGCTGTGATAATAGTGTAATTAGACAGCAAAGAATTTTATCATATTTGGTAAATTTAAAGTACAAAAACGAATAGCACTGGGTACTGTTTTCCTCTTTATTAGGGCTGATTTCATCACTAACTACAGTGTAAACACAGGAAAAAGGAGGGCAGGGAAGTGTTAAAGATTCCTGCTGACCAAAGTCAAGCGAGCTCAGGGACTTGAAGAGTGTCGCTTAAAGCAGGGATTTCTCTCTGGGGATGGAGGGCGGCACAATAGGAACCTGTCAGTCCGACTTCCCCCTGAATCTGCCTCGGCCTCCGTCCCCTGGCTGCCAGAAGCTGTTTCACTTCCACACTGTCTTCCACTGAAACACTTGCGACACCGATTCCCCACCCTGCCAGCCTGAGAGGGCACTGGGGACACTGCAACACTGACAAAGGACAACCAGTATATATATATCGCTATAGGTATATGTGTCTATTTTGGAGAAAGGAAACTATTGATGCTTATTGTTCAATAGATGATTACATCCTCAAAGAAGTTGCCATTTTGTAACAGATTCAAAAAAATAATAATGTCAGTCATGCTCAGTGGCTCTCAACAGGTTTCAGTTCTTCAATAGTTTTACTTTCATGCCAGCAATTACCTTGATAGTGGGAAACAAGCCCTCGGACAAGGACTTCCTTTTGCAAAGGATGACTCATCTGGCCATGTGACTTTTTCTTCGACCACAGTCTGCGTTCTTTGCACGACTTCACTCACAAAAGTGCATTTCTGGTATTGTTTATTGTTCTGCAGTCCGACCGCAGAATCCCTCTCTCAATGGATTTAAAGGTAAAATATGGAACTTTTACACCTCGGCGCAAGCAAAGTGTATTGCAAGTCCTCCCCTCCTCCAACCTCAGCTGGTCAAGTTCCCGCTGCAACACTTGTCACTCATCTGGACGAGCTGTCTGCCTAGAAACAGCATGTAGACTGAAGGTAACGGCATTCGTAAAGCCTCTACTGGCGCTGGAGAAGCGGAGAGGAAAATGCAGCCGATCTGCAATAAAACAACAATGCCAATGTTCACTGTGTTTCTGAATAAGTTGTCTGCCACATGTTAACATGTTAGTGTTTCTCTTTAATGCCCCCAACATCACTGAAAAGCCAATTTCAGGCAAACATAGGGATTTAGGCATGTACACACAGAGTCACAGACTGATATAATACGGTGATTCTCAACCTTTTTCATATCAAGGACCCCTAATTTAGTCCACATTAGAGCCACAGACCCCCGTTTGATGAGATTCTTTCTCGGACCCAAATCTGACTATATTTTTATTGTTATAGATGATTTTGTCCAGAATCTCATGACTATCTGTATTGTAGGTATGATTAAAACAGTCATTCTTCTACACTCTCTAAAAAATGAAATAATGGTGAAGTTTAACAGTAACTCATCAAGTTGCTGGGGACCCCCTGGAACTCCCGCAAGGACCCCTGGTAGTCCCCGGACCCCACGTTGAGAACCACTGCTATAATATATCCGATTTATTTAGTGTCATTTTAATATGAAAAAGTTGCATATTGCAGCTTTAAATTGACATTTGCTGTCACATGATCCCGCAAGTTCAACAGTGTTCTTCACCAAGTCTCCTGCTGACACCCCCCACCCGCCACTACATCTGCCCAGCATTTCCATGCATGACCCTAAGCATGGTGGGGTGTTAATTGCCTATTAATTACAGGGACCACATATGTGTGGAGGCACCTGTGTCCGACACCCTCAGTAACTCTTCTTTTGCGGTTTTACCTGCACATCTGTATTTACATGCTTGATCACACGCATACACACAAATGCAAATATTACACAAATATATGTTATTATAAAGATGCCTGCACACGCATATACTACACACACACACACAAGCAAACAAGCACACACACAAATAAAGACACTGCATACACACTCAGGAGACAATAACTCCTGGCCGCACAAGAACACACTGACATATTTTTAATATAGTAACAATATGATATACCAATATGTGTATTTCATCTAGTAGGAAGCGGAGTAGCCCAAAAACCAAGTAAAAGTGAAAGTGCCATACTTCTTTACTTGCAAACATTCATATCTCACAAAGCACACACCCTTTCAATCAGAGACAAAGTCTGACGAAACACTGCAGGATTTTTCATTATTGTGTAATAATGTCACAATAGTGGCTCCGAAAAGGTCCAAAAAACTGGGCGATACACTGTCACCTGTTGAAACGGGGATATTGCCGATAATCAGAGGAAATGCCGGTGGTGTGGACACGCTGCCAGATATTGCAGAGCGGATATTGCCACTGTGAGAAATGCCAGTTTTAGTCAGCAAAATTATGTTGATTTTTTTGTAAGCTCAGGAGAAATGCCTCCGCCGGAAATGAGTGAGAGTTTTGCCCCACTGCTAACCAGTGACATCACATGTACATCTCCATAATGAATACATTGGGAAGGGTGTAAAAAGTAACAGAGAGTTTTTCCGTTGTGATTTTAGCATGGAAATGACTTTGAAGCTTATTAAATTCTGACTTTTTTTTTTTTAAATATCCACTAGCCACCATGGCCAGTTTACAATACGGTTTATTTCATGCTCCTTATACTGATCATTTGTTTTATTGGGCAGATTTGGCCCACGAACCCTAATGCACTTTCTGATAGAGACATGTTGACAAGATCAAACTGGGCATGGCATGCAGTATAGTCTAGGCCAGTGATTCTCAACCTTTTTCACATCAAGAACCCCTAATTTAGTCCACATTAGAGCCACGGACCCCAGTCGGACCCAAATCTGTGAATATTTTTATTGTTAGATATGATTTTGTCCAGAATTCCATGACTATCTGTATTGTAGGTAGAGAGATAACAGTGAAACTATGATCAAAACAGTCATTCCTCTACATTCTCTAATTGTGTTAACTTCTTGTAAATTAAATAATGCTGAAGATTAATAATTCATCAGTTTGCTAAGGACCCCCTGGAACCCTCTCAAGGACCCCTGGTGGTCCCCGGACCCCACGTTGAGAACCACTGGTCTAGGCTATTGTAATGTCCTAAGATTATGGCTTCCAGTCCATCCATCCACATCAGGACAGGCTATTAATTACAGTATTAACTACTCTCTCTCTCTCTCTCTCTCACCCCAACTAAATTAGAATTTTAATTACACTGTACTCTCCTGATACCAGCCCAGTGTGCCACCCAGGCTTCATTTGTACCGGCATGGAGGCGCTTTTCTTCGGTGTTTCCCAAAGTCGGGTTCGGGGACCCGCGCCAGTCCCTGGGACGTTGCCGAGTGGTTGCTGAGACAGTTGCATCTGCTGTAGACATGGAGTGTCCTCTACTATTATGTAGGAAAAGGAGAGATCCACGGCACTCCAAAAATCAATTAGAAAGCCTTTATTCTGCTTGGCTAGTCATAATTATAAGTTAAAAATGTGTTTCGACCCCATCAGAGTATCCATTTGGCCAGATTTGAAACAGATTTTTGGGGTGCCTGGGGTCTCTCTCTTTTCTCCACATGATTACCAGAGGACCCATTTTTAATCCAAAGAGCACCCAACCTTATAATCTTTAACACTGGCAGCTAAGAAGCATTCCAGCCTCCTATCTGCTTTCCCAAAGTTCTCTACAGTTAATTTCAATGTGTAAACTGGTTTGTTAACTGCTGGTCCTTTAGGGGAAAAGACAGCTATCACATGTCTGTCCTACAGACCCGAAAGGAGAAACTGTTTTTCCTGTCCCCGAGTCGAAAATCATTAGAAAAACCCTGTTCTAGGGGACTTCCTGACTTCCTAGAACAAAGTACAAAGGCAACTTATTGGATTGGTTTTTGAGAAAAGTACCCTTTATTGAAAACCACCTAAAATGTGGGCATTATTATAAACAGTAGCATCACTTAGAGAAGTAACATATTTCGCTGAACAAGTGACCTATACAAAGAAATTAACCCAGATACTGGATATAAAGAGGGAGCATGTGACAAATTCCTGGAACTGGAAATGACAAGTCCTGAAAACATGAAAATATAGTGATTTGTCTCCCTCGTAAATATTGGCTTATCGGTGTGCCTGCGTGTGTGTGTGTGTGTGTGTGTGTGTGTGTGTGTGTGTGTGTGTGTCAGTATCTCCAGTGTGGCCGGATGTTGTGAAAAAAAAAATCACACAGTTCAACAGTTTAAGAAATTAACAGAGCAGACGAAAATCCTTAATAAACTTAGTGGCTCGATGACGCAGATCAATGAATCTTGGTCTAAAAATAGCCCCTTTTTTTCCATCTATACACCAAAAGAATGTAAACGAACAAAGCTTCAATTGATACCTCTGTTTAGACAAACTTGAGCATGTCAGATGGCTATCTTTTCTTCCCTTTTTTTTTTGTTCAACCACAGTGTGTCAGTGGAACGTATTATCTGATTTATTTTCCCTGAGATGACACAGTTGGTTTTGTCTTCCTCATGCTGTCACCAGAGAACAGAGTCTGGCATTGATAGCTGGATCCATGTATGAATAGCACGGGACTGGCAGAGAGCCAGTGACTGCTGTATGTCCACTTCTCCCATACAATCAGAAACAAACTGCAAGGGAATGTAGACAAATGTATATGAGTTCACCCTCAAAATAATAGAAACTTTAGGATGGCCTGCCTTCTCAATTCAAGCATGACCTTATTTTCCCTCTGAATTATATGCTACGGCCCTAAAGACAACCTGGACCTCTGTGTTTTTATGATACCTTGGTTCAATGGTAACATTTTACAATAAGGGTCACTAAGTTAAGGGTTAGTTAATGCTTAATAAGCATTAACTAACCCTTAATTAACAGTTAACTAATGTGTCTAGTAATAATTTACTGATGGTGTTTATGTTAACTAAGGGATTAATTCATACATTATTTAATAGTCATCTTTATAAACTATTAAATAATGTATAAATGAATACCTTAGTTAACATGAACACCATTAACCATGTTAAATGTTCAATGGTAACATTTTACAATAAGGGTCACTAAGTTAAGGGTTAGTTAATGCTTATTAAGCATTAACTAACTCTTATTAAGCATTAACTAACCCTTAACTTAGTGACCCTTATTGTAAAGTGTTACCAGTTCAATTAATAGCCCACTGCATTATCCACAAGCCACAATGTTGATTTTACAAGCTACACATGGACACTTAATAACAATGCTAGTGAGTTGCTGTGTCATGACCCTGTGAAAGCTCAGGTGATGCGTAATACTCCGCAACTTTTTCATATCAATAAATGTCAGTTTTGCTTCTCTCTATTGCCGACTGCTACCACGAAGCAGTGATTCAACTTATTGCCAGTTTAAAAAAAGTTTTAACATTTGCTGTTAAAGTCCTATGAGGGGCTTCCTCTTTCCTGGGGAAAACCCCTGCTGCACAGGATGTGATGTGTTTTACCTTTACGGAAGCAGCGGTTTGCTTGGAATAAATATATATAAGACGGTAGAAGAAATCTAAATAAGAAGCTGCGGTCTGCATTGAGTGTCCATTATGTTGGGCCAGTGTCTATACATTGAGTGCGAAACACCAAAGCAATGACCACTTGTCTCCAAAAGTGTCGACAATCTTGGGGATTATCACTTTAAATGTTTGAAATAGAAAGCTTGGTTGTAAAAATTTGAGAGGTTTCAGCACAGAGACTAAACATATATGACAGGACATGGATGCAAAAGTTGCAAAAGTCATAGAAGAGAAAGACTTCTTGCTTATTCTTTCTTCCGATGTCTATATCAGTGGTTCTCAACGTGAGGTCCGGGGACCACCAGGGGTCCTTGAGAGGGTTCCAGGGGGTCCTCAGCAAACTGATGAGTTATTAATCTTCAGCATTATTTAATTTACAAGAAGTTAACACAATTAGAGAATGTAGAAGAATGACTGTTTTGAGTAGTTTCACTGTTATCTCTCTACCTACAATACAGATAGTCATGGAATTCTGGACATGGAATCATATCTAACAATAAAAATATTCTCAGATTTGGGTCTGACTGGGGTCCGTGGCTCTAATGTGGACTAAATTAGGGGTTCTTGATATGAAAAAGGTTGAGAATCACTGGTCTATATAGTGCTTTGCATGACAACTCCTTTTGTTGTAATTACTCTGTCATGAGACTATAAGAAAATAGAACAAAATCAGACACGGCTGATTCTGTTGAAACCAGTTAGTCTTATTGTTATTATTGGATTTTGTTTGGGGTTAAGAATAACAAAAATTGCAAACAAAGAGAAAACCCCTGTTCAGTCTGGTAAATATGTAAAAGTATTGGTAGTTTATGTGAAATAACTCAGAATTTACAAAATATCATAAAATGCTATTCAAGTTGTTAAATACAGAAATTGTGAAAAGACAGAAAGGACTGTACTCTGAAGTGATACTTGCTCTGGTATCAGTGGTTATAGTCATCAGCTATTTTCCACGACTGCGCCTAACAACTGAGAGGTGATGACTCAGCCATTCATCCTTGTTCAGATCTGATTCAACAGCCCACTCGTCTGTCAATTTAGAGTATCCTTATAGGCTAGTTCAGGTCAGAGAGAAATCAGAGTGTCACTGGCAGCCACCAAAGTCCCATACCCTGCATTTCTCCTCTGTTAGTACTATAGGAGCAGCCATCATAGATCGGTAAAATCATCATAGATAGTAAAATTGGACGTACTGTATGAGCTAAATATACCCTGCTTACAGTTCAAACAGCATCATATCTGGATTGATTCTGTGTCGATTCCCTGTGTGGCAACCATTTACACCGACTGCATCTACATGTCACATTCATTACATATCTATCATGCCTGCGATATGACAATGACATAGTACGTTCATGACATTCATAAATGCCTAATGAACTCAGGCTCGCCCCGAGGCTGCAGTGATGCAAGAACGCAGCTGTCACTTGTATAAACACAGCTAGCATAGTTCCTACCAGTTAACAAAAGCAAATGCGCTTCATGTTAACAAAGAATGGGCCATTAAACTGTGTAAAGTGAGATCCGCCGTCAGACATCAGTATCACCAGAGAGTATGTACAATGCAGGGGCGTAAGAGGTTTACAAGGGGCCCAGGTGCAAGAGTTTGCTATGGGGCCCCCCTACCCCAGCATACCCCCCCTGTACCCCAACTATTTTTTTTTTTACTATTTTTTTCTACTAGTTTGTTTTTGTTTCCATTTGTGATGAGGCATCTTAGGCAACATTATTTTCTTTGACTTCCAATATAACACATACTAAGTGACAAGAGAGTGTGCCAAGTCATCATAAAAGAATACTGTCTGACACTTAATCTTACAATTTTAGTAAAGAATTGCGCTCACTATGATGTAGCAGCGAGAATGATGGAGAATCAGGCCTAAAGTGTTGTACATTTATTCATAAATTTGATTTATTCAATGAAATATTGCAATACAGTTTGATGATCCAAACTATATGTTGATGTAATGACAAAAAATCATGCCCATGATACATAGCTTGAGATTGCAAGATAGTACAGACGCTTTACAAACTACACTTGTCAGTAATTCACATGTAAATGCCAGGGGGGCCCATTTTGTATTTAGAGGGCCAGTGATGCCCCCCCACCCCCACCTCCGCAGGCCCGGATGCAGCCATACCCCCTGCACCCCTGGGACTTACACCAGTGGTACAATGGTTGGTGATTATTAACACAGTGTATCCAATATGCAAAGTGTACCAACATTGCTGAATATGACTATTATAACAGTTATATATATACGACACGCCAATATGATGACATAACAATATATCCTCACAAAAAAGAAAAGGAGAAAAAAAAGTAGTAAAAAAGTACATAAAAATAAAAAAGGCAAAATAAAAATAATAGGATCCCTTCAGTAATTCAAATAATTAGATTGACAGTACCATTTAGAAACTGAAATATACTGTACATATGACAGGTAGAGCATATTTAGAGTTTCATATAGTCCCACTCTTCACTAGAACAATTTTTTTCCCATTTCATATTGTGTTACTGTGCTACTTTGTAATGGTTTGTAGCAATTATTTTTTCCAAAAGAAATTGGCATTGCACTGTATTTTTTAAGAAACTTAGATTCAAATTAGTTCTTGATTGAGCTTTAAATATAAATATTTTACCTAACAGAATAATTGTATTTATTATCTGGGGACAGTTTTCATCCAGAACCCCCAACATAATGTTTAAAGGTTTAAGTTTAAAATAAATATTGAGTGGCCTTAGCCAATTTTCGATATTGGCCCACAAACTTGCAACATATGAACAATAGAAAAACAAATGCAACTGGTCTTCCTCTATAATAGTTATAATTCATTATTTCATTATTTTGCAACATGAGATAGAGGTTGGTCTCATTGGTTACGGTAATTATACCAATATCACAATGAACTGACAAAAATGCTACCTGCTTGCTACCTGCATGTGTCATCTTTGAAGCTGGGACTTTCTTATCTCCCCAATGAAAGTAGTGTTCAGTCACGCATGCTGTATTAGACACACATGACAGGGTGCACACACAGCTGAGAGGCCACCTCCCTGTCCGTGCATCACACCCACACATGCATCTGCTGCAGCTCTGGTAGCTCTGGTGTGGAAAGTTTCAAACATACCCACTCACTAGTCGATGTTTTCAGCATTCTCCCCAACCACAAACATATCACTGACTATACACAGTGGTGACAGCCCTGAGGGAATCCTCAAAAGTAACCCCCTACACACACACACACACACACACACACACACACACACACACACACACACACACACACTGGCTTTGCTTTTCATAAAATTTCCACTGCTATTTTAGTCTGTCTGATAAGGCACAGGATTTGATGGAACAAGAGAGGTTACTGCATGCTGATTTACATACACACACTTTAAAACTGGGAGACTGTCTGTGTGTGATATACAGTATGTGAGTGCATGGATGTGTCAGCATCATACATTTGTGATAGTGATACAAGGCGTTCTCATGATGACAGATGTTCTCAGAGGAGATTTATTGTCTGGGTTTCTTGCTTGGTTTCGGTAGGTAGAAACTTCCCATTGACTTCCCTTCTCACTTGAAGCCATTACACACACTGCGCTCTTATAATACATGTTTCAATTTCTGTGTCTGTTTTTATCTGGTGTAAAATAATTTAAGAGGTTTGTTCATCAGTCTTGTGTGCCATCTGGGTGCTCGACACCCTCAGTCTATGTAGCCAAGCTACAGAAATTAGAAAAAAAAAATTATATAAATTAAATGTGTTTTGTGTAGATACAACAAATGACTTTCCTTTTTTGTTAATTCTTTTAGTGTTTTTGCTATTGTGTTCTTTTTTTAATCTTTGGGGATCCACATTAACAAATGGAAAATGGGATATCCATAATTTGGAAAGTGACTATTTTTACAAAAATGATTGATTGTACAAACTACTACTAAACTACTAAACATATAGCACTGTTGACAAAATGCTAACAATTTTATAGAATGAATCCTATCCTATATTTTTGAGAGACTGAAAGGTGAACTTGTGGCGATGATTTAGTATAGGGCTTTTTATATAAAATACATAAAACCACAAAAAAGATCACAAAAATAAACAAAATATACAGACATTTGTCATACTACAATATACATACAGCATACATCACACAGGATACAAAACATTTTCTTTAGACCTGCTGCCTAGCAATCAGAGAAGGTCAAACAAACACTCATTGTTGGAATTTTACAGTTGTGAGGCAATGACAAAAGCAAGTGAGTCAAAAGTGCAGCAGGTAGAATGCTTATGCCCTTGGTATTTAGGAACCAGTACCAGCAGGCCCTCAGCGTCACAGTATCACACCTTGCCTGCCAGCTTAAATGCGTGCACAAAAGGGGATTGTAATATTTACAGACACCATAACACAGAACATTAGCCGCTCGAAGGACATTTCTGAGCGATGCCGAAATGCCCAAACTATTGTTTTCAAAGATTCGGATCTATGAGTTTAAGGATCTAATGCAAAATGTGAAGCGGCCCAGAAGGTGAGCCAGGATCTAATGATAATTACAATGATTTGCGTAGCTTTGAATGCTGTTTGAAAGAAAATCAGACTTAGTAAATCTGTTCAGGTGTATGCAAGTCATATTCAACTTCAACTTTCAGTTTAATACATGTTGCAATAGGGTTATATTCTTTATCTTCATAGGTGTTTATAATTATATGATGGTGAAGCGTTAAGATTTCAACATCATTTTTTTTGCAGGATTGATATTGTTCTAAGCCGAAAGAGACGGAAGACAGACATCCAGTGTATTATGGTGCAAAAAACAAACCATGATGCATGTCCATCACAGCTTGGGTACGTACAGTATGTGGCACTGGCAAAGATATCCGACTCTTCCCACAACAATATATTTGTGTGTGAATTAATCGTTACATTTTTCTTCATTACAGTTCTCAAGCTGACCATAAACTCCACCCTAATCTGGAAAACTTGTTACAGGATAAAAGTAAGAACCAGTGCTTGCTTTAAATATGACATGAGATGCATTTTCAAATAAAGAGAACAATTAAAAAATAAAACTGAATACAATAAGATACATAAAAGAATACGTTTGATTACAATAATACAACACCATATGGGTTGTGACAGCATCAATTGTATTCATGTGGAGAATATCCATGATAAATCCTATATTATTAAATATGAATATGTTAATATACAGTACTGTGCAAAAGTCTTAGGCACCCTAGCTTTTTTATATAAAATGTATCTTTGATGTTTATTTGTTTTCTGCATTGGTGTGTCAGTAGACTGCTCTTTATAGTACATTTCTTTCATATGGATGGAGAAACTTTTCATTTCATTATTTTTGAAAGCATCTTTGCTTTATGGATGTTTTTTTACATGTGCCTAAGACTTTTGCACAGTACTGTATATGTTAATGTTGTACATTCAATAAATGAAACATTCCAGGGAAATATCATCCAAAGTGTTTGCAGATGAGTGTGAATGTTATCCAGCTTCCAAAACAAGACAAATTTGACTGTTGTAATAATTACCTGCTCTTTTTCCAAATCCTTCCCCCTGTACAGAGTATGTAGCAGCTTTTCGTACTTTTCTGCAGTCTGAGTTCAGTGAAGAGAACATGGAGTTCTGGCTAGCATGCGAAGACTTCAGGGCGACCACCTCACCGGACGATCTTTGCTGGAAAGCAGAGGAGATCTACCAGGAGTTCATCCATCCGACAGCCTGCAGAGAGGTCAGTCTGTCAGCCGGTCAAACCAGCTTTGATTTTTTACGGTAGAAGGATTACGGAGCTGGGAGGAATAGCCAGCAGACATAAAATTGCTTTAGCTCTGTCTTTACCCAACAAGCATTTGACAGATGGAGACAAGCTGGAGGCATCCAGTTCAACGTCAATCAGAATGAACACAACATTTTTGAAAGATGATATTATGGCATGGTAAAAAAAAATCTGATTTTAACTCATATCAGCAAGATTTAGGTCTTGATCATCTCAACTTACATTTTGGTGCGATATTTACACAGGTTTTCAAGGTTGCTTAAGGCCATTGAATCAACATCTATTCAACATCAATATATTTGCTGGTAGATTTGTATCTTTACAGCCCTCATCTGCATTAGAATAATTAAAAGCCCACATGCCTAGGTATTTACCCATGGAAGGTCGACTGAGCCCATTTGCTCTTTTTCAGCAATGCCCTGCTTTATACCAACACAGTCTCATAAAAGTTCGGTAAATGAGCAAGAACTCTGAAATGCTCATTGCTTATTGTAGACGTGAATTATATCAAAAATTACGTTCCTGCATCACAAATTGGATTATGTGACAATATGAATTGGACACATCATTTTCACCTTTTCATCATGTGGAAAGGTTAGTTATGTTTAGTCAAGTAAAACAACTTGGGTTAAGGTTAGGGTTTGGTTTAGGCAAATAAAACTTTGGTTATGGTTAGGCAACTAAAACAATTTGGTTAAGGTTCAGTTAAGAATTGAACCCAAGTCATCGGAGTTGAAGGCAAATTTTCCCTACCTGTCACTGCTGGGTCAGAACAGAGGGGTCGTTAATATTAATAAGCCTTAAAGACACAGCAACAGAAACAGCCTGTTCTTGGTAAGTCTTGGTAAGGCTCAGAGAGATGCTGGAAAACGAAGGTGTAAAAATGGATTGAGAGTGTTTTTGGTACATGACACCACACACACAGCTTTGAATGGACATCAAGACATCTCAAGACTTCTCTGGTGCTTATACCAGTCTAGAACACATGAAGAAATAGCGGAGTATGAGCATCAGTCCAGACTGTGGTTTGCCTTGCTTCATTTTGTTATGCTAGGCTTTCCAAGCATGAGTAACTGCTGGCTATCACATATTAACATCTGTCTCCTTCTACCCATAAAACCTTGTGTTTTGGGGTCCTAGTACAGTTTTGGTAGTTGCTTCTGATTATGTTCTCGATCCTTGGAAGAGGACCGAGACCCACGTTTTCAGGCAGTCTCAGTGCAGTTATTTGGTGCCACCTAAAGCTTTAATAGCATTGTTCTGTACAAATGAACTACAGGGGTAAATGCTTCAGAGTTCAAATAAGCTGCTCCAAACATGCTTGGTGTGAACGTGACCTCATCTATACAGTATATACAGTGTGTTTTCTATGTATTTCTCCACCTAGATCAATGTCGACCACCATATTAGAGAAAAGATCAAGACGTCCTTGGAGGAACCCAGTGTATCCTGCTTCGATGAGGCCCAGAGACATGTGTACCAGTTGATGGAAAGAGACTCTTGTCCCAGGTTCCTCCGCTCAGATGCTTACCTAAGTCTACGGCGCAAGACCAGGACCCTGTGGTACATGTAGCTCACCTTTTGTCTTTTTCCTGTTTTGCTGAAATTAAACCATGTCCCCAAGGACATGGTTTAACTTCATGTCATCCAGTCTAAATCCAGAAAGTGACTTTATCGACCCAATGTGCTACCATGTGCTAGTGTTGCCATTGCTTTTCAAAAAGACTCTTCTGAAGACTCAAAATGAAAGCAACCACCAAAACTCCCACACAAATAAAAAAAAAAAAGGAAGTCCATGAGTGTCACAAGTGTGTCACTTTTGCACCTTATGTACATAAATGTCAGTGCTTTTTGGGTTTGGCTTTTATTTTTTTTGTGGCTCTTTTGGATTTCTTAGTTTTTTTTCAGAGTGGTAGCTCCTGTTTGTTTCTTTTTGGGACTTTTCCTTAGAGAGTGCACATCTCTCACTTGCTTTAAAACTGAATCTGAAACCATGCTTTTGAAAATGTGCAATATCCGTCCATTTTTGTATGTTGGTAATAAGATATATTGATGAAATTATAAGATTAAGATGGAGCAGCAATGGAAAAAGAGAATTGTGAGAAGTGAGAAATAATGTGAGAGAAACTGACATGAGGATATGCACGTAGGGATAAACAAATGCCACTGACATGTGTCGGTGATTCATAGGACGTGCAGTGTTTTTGTATTGTTCGAAATACACAGTGAGTGTGACACATAGCAGTGGATGGTAACAGAAGGACTCAGGAACAGTGCGGTGTAGCCACATGCTGGCTGACAATTGAATAAGAAATGAATACTGGTATGCAGAATGAAAGGACCTTGGATGTTATTAAAAGTTCTTCATATGGAAACAAAAGATTTCTTTATTTCATTCCTCACATCTTTACAATAAACGCATATTAAACTTTATAACTTAATGATTTCCAAAATGTATTTCACTTTCCAACTTTGGATTCATTCCCATGGCCATTCCTAAATGGGCAGATTTGTATTTCCATACAGTAAATCAGAATGTTATGAGAAAGGTTTATATTTATCCTTTTCAATGACACTGACTAATTGGAGATGGGGGATAGGCATGAGGCGAAGATAAGCAGTTTCCACTGCTCAACCAGAGCAATAATTCTGTTTTGGTCACATGTCTGATGTCTCCACTAATTAGGCGAAGAAAGGAGTATCCAAGACAGCAAGAGGGTTACCAAGCTGGAAAAATATACCCCTGCCACCCTTGACCCCTTTCTGAAAAAGGCCTTATTCCTGAATGTTGTGCCTTAAAAAATGCCTTAAAAAGGAGTACTGAGGCAGCTAATAATAACTCGGGGGGTGTGACCTGGAACACTGGCTGGTGGATTGGAGTCATCAGACAACCTGATGCGCAACGAATCAGCCTGAATGTGGCCCCTTGTTAGGAGAATAATCTCATCACCCGCAGACAGTGATGGGTGAGGTACACCAATGCTTTACTTAAATATAATCTGAAATACCCTGGAAGAGTAGTAGTAGCCTACTCTGGTAAAAGTCTTAAGATGTCTATTTAATATTCCACTCAAAGGAAAGTATTGGAGAATTAGCGAGTAAATGCCCTCAATTATCAAAGTTAAAAGCCCACATTCATGAGGTTCTCATATTTCACTTTGTTATATGGGTCGGTGGTCCACTTTTGCAGGCACTGATTGCTTTTTATATCTGGGTTAAATGTGGTTTTGTAGCTCAATAAGTTGAACATGGCAGGGGTTAGGGGTTCAGTTCCCACTGGGTCCACCCTTGCTAAAATGTAAGTCATTCTTGAAAAGAGCTACCCCCAAACACCATTGCTTAGACAGGGTACAACTGGGGTGATGGCTAAGTCACAGCAGGTATTACAATAAATGGATAGTCTAATATATGAGATTTTATTACACTGAGTACTGTAGTTATTTTAATAGCAAACGTCACTCTGGGTACACTGGGCTGCAAGGGGATGTTCCTGATAAATGACAAAGGTCTCACATCTCCTGCATCACATGGTGCGCTATTCTTCACACACAATCTGTCAGTGTTTTCTCATAGCCCAACACAGTTACCATGGTAGCAAAAGGGAAGTGAGTAATGAATGGTACATTACTGTCTGTGGCATGGTGTTACTCAAGACAGTCACACTTAAGGAACTTTGCTAACAGATGTGAACACCAGACTACATTGCATCTGCTTTAACCCCTATAGGATCAAGTTGCTCTGTACCGTAACTGTGCCACTACATGTACAGGTAGCTCAACATTGAACATTTGTTCTTTGTTCTTATTGTGAAATCGAGTGTGACGGACATCTCCGTTAGGTTCACACTGTTTGGTGACTCTTAGCAACGCTTCAGTACTTATACCCGTCTTTGGGCAAAACATGGAGCGCTACATCAGTGAAGCCAAGCCAAAGGGCAGCATCGGTGACAGGACAGCCTGTGCCGCCGGGTGGTGAGCAGTGGGTGTTCAGGCTGAAAAACACGGCGACATAATGTAAGGGCGCTTACCACCTTCAGATATTAAGACGCTGATGTGAAAGGTCTGAAATCACCTTCTATCATTTCTCCTTTCTTATCCTTTCAGTTTGCTGCTGCTAGATCCGCCTCCCCTCCTCTGAACCTAGTATTTATTGGTTGTGAAACACATAGAGGGTGGAAGTAATGGATTACATTTACTCTTGTTACTGTAATGAAGTAACTAAGTATAGGTAGTAAGTTTTAAGTCAGTAATTTTACTTTTACTTAAATACATTTTGACTGAAGTATTTTACCTCACTACATTTTACATTGAATCCATTACAGAACATACATTTTGTAAGTTCTCCAAAAGCATTGCGCCAGAAACTGGCTAATCATAAATTCCATCTGCATCAAACCTGCACAAGCATAAAGAGGAAATATTAACTAGCCATGACATTAAAAACTCAAATTTCTCCATGATAGCAGCTTAGTTAACGTAAGCCAAAAAGCAATTTAACCAGCGACAGAATTATTAGTTTGCGTTAGCCTGGTTGCTGTCTAGCTAGTTTGCGAGCCTTGTTAGCTAGTTGGATGGCTAAGTGCAAAATAAACATCAATGTAGTAAATCATGAGGATAGGTATTTTCAAAGTACATTTGAAATGAGCTACTAAGTCTTTATAGTCAAATTTTTAAACCAGTAATTTTACTTGAGAAACATATTTTGGTCGCCCATTCTTCCCCTGAACAGAACAGGTCAGTGTCAAGGAAAATCTTCACCTATACCAAAGAAGAAGCTAATGGTGCTTCCTTTTCTCGACAATAACATGGAAGTGTGCACTTCAACCAGACTGGTTAAACTTACTTCTGGTAATTTCTCAGTCGATATTGTAATGTATTTACCCTGGTTAGATTGCATAGAGCTGCTTGATAGCATACTGTTAGCAAAATACTCAGGTGAGCTAGCTGTCATGGATGGATGCTTGATTCGTGATCTGTCCTCTCTCACCCTGTTGCTCCCCTCTCGCTTTCTCTCATGTGTGCATGTGTGTATGTGTGTGTGTCTCTCCAAAGACACACACACATACATTTGTATGTACTTGTGAGGACCTTCGTTCCCTAACCTCAACCTCCCTACCCTTAACCCTACCCTTAACCCTAACCCTAACCCTAAACCCTCACCAGGACACGTCTAACCCTTAACTTTACCTAAACCTAATCCAAATTTTAACCTTAACCCAACATCAAAGTCCTGATCCTAAACTAACTTTAACCCTTGATCCAAAAATCTAATCTTAACGCCAAATCCTAACACTACACTAACCCCTTGAAGGAGTGAGGATTGGCAAAATGTCCTCACTTTGGTGGATTCTCCTCATTCTACCCTTGTAAGGACATTTGGTACAACACGCACACAGACATGCATATTCTGCCTTCCACTTCAGGTTTTCAGTCTACAGCCTAACCATATGTTTGGAGGTGTTGGGTCAATGAAGTAATAGTTTTGTGGCTGAAACAAAGGGAATGGTCACCATGCGATAATCGGACAATCTTGCGAACATCCTGTAGCTTCATTGAGTCTCACTGTTGCAATCGATTTGCCGTTTCCCCTTTCTTAGATAGCTGCACGCTCACATTTCAAAAGAAAAGAAGAGAGGCAGGAGTGGGGGAAAAAAAATGCACAGCCTATCTTTATAGAAGAACAATCTTTCCATTTGTCTTTGACAGGCTTAACGTCCTAATTACATTTCAGTCGGGGCTGCCGAGACACACAGCGAGCGAAGGTCACGATTTGCTTATCACAGTCACTGTTACTGTCATTTGCATCTGTGCCGCCAGCCTAAAAATAATTTGAACACAGCATGCTTTCAAGCTCACCAGCGCTGTCTGTTTGACTTGTCCGGCTGAAAACAAGGAGGAGGAGGTAGGGAAGGAGTTCGAAAAAGGAGGGAGGGAGGACAAGAAAAGGAAGGGATACACAGAGAAAGAGACATAATAGGGAGTAAGAGAGCAGGGGGGGGGGGAAGGGAGGGATAAATACAGCGCGAGTATGTGTTGTTGTTTCTAGCAAGAGCGAGGTAGGAGGAGAGGAAAAGGGAGGAGGAGGAGGAGGAGGGGGGAGGAAAGGGTGCTTCCTCTCTCTCTCTCTCTCTCTCTCTCTCTCTCTCTCTCTCTCTCCGGGCTCGAGACGCTGATGTATCCCAGCAGCCCCCGTGGCAACAGGAGACCTGGGTATAAAGAGCGCCGTCGCGGGGGAACCCTCCTTGAGTGTCTCTCAGCCGCAGCATGACCAGGACCGGGAGCCCGAGAGCGCGGACTTAACAAGACAATGCCCAGCCTAACCGTCGAGCCGGCCAACACACAGCGCTTCATCATGGACAGAGATGACAGGAAGAGAAACAAGAACATGTGAGTGCAACTTCTACTTTTGTCGGAGCGCCAGGGGTTTCGGGATGAATGCGTCGGAGTGGCGATACTTGGATGGAATTTGGTTGATTTTAGTTTGTTTGGTCAGATAATTCATCCAGTTAAGGAACGAGGGCAATGTAAAAACACCAAGTGCACGCGTCCAAAGATCATTGCCGCAGATGCTCGACACTCTAGAAACATAGGACCTATCTATGGAGGCTTCAGGGTAATATCTTCTGAAAATAGTGCAAAGGCAATAATGTTATCTAACTTTACTATGCCGCATGCTCTCTTTTCTAATTACGAAATGCCTGACATGCTTTGCCATCTTCCCCTCGAAACTAAATATACAGCAGTAAATCCGGGATGGCTATATTAATATAATTCTTATCTCTACACAGTGGAAAGAACTTTATGTGCCGACTCCAGTGCATGTTCTCACACTCGTCGAGCTCGGAGAGGTAAGGAGACTTATTGAGTGTTTTGCATACATTTCAGTTTTAAAATAGCCAGCCGGCTCCTATCATTTCCATCTATGGCATTTTGAAAGGATTCAAATGAACTAGGGACACCGTGTTTGCTTTGGCACGGCCGGCGCACAAGCCGACATGTCCAACGGTTTGACGTTTTTTTTTTGTAAGAATTTGATAAGTGGCATCCGTAATGCTTTCTTGATTAGACTGCTTCTGGTGTCCTTGCTTTGCATGGACTTTGCATAGTGGCTTTCTTTCACCCAAATTTGATTCCGGCTGAGTAATCCATCTTGCATTCTCTCCCAGCAGGCTAAGTTTAGAAGATACCCAACAATGGTCACAGTCACTGGAAAAGCTTCTCGAGTCTAAATGTAGGTTGCCTTTCCCCCAGAGGATGAGAATTCTTTGAGAAAAGTAAATGATGTTTGTGAGAATAACCGATTGAAGAGAATAACTGGTTTTCTGTGCTTTCCTCAGATGGCCTGGCCACTTTTCGCACCTTTCTGAAATCTGAATTCAGCGATGAGAATATAGAGTTCTGGCTCACGTGCGAGGACTACAGAAAATCAAGTCTTCGTTCAGAATGTCCTCGCGGGCCAAGAAGATCTATGAACAGTTCATCAAGGCGGAATCTCCCAAAGAGGTAACTTTGATAAAACTCATGTCTGTCTTATAATAAAGTCAGACAAATACACAGAGGCTCATATTCCCTCCCACCCTTTCTCACTCTGTCAGTTCTCTCTCTCTCTCACACACATACTTATTCCCCACGGACTGTTATCTCAGACAGAATAATAAAGATGCCATATCAAGCGCTGAGAGAGTTTGCAAAATGTAGAGGAGTCTGCATAATGTAGAATCTCTAACTCTTGGCTCCGACCTCCCCTCATTCCTCTCTCTCTCTCTCTCTCTCTCTCTCCCCCCGACTCGCTCCAGATCAACATCGACTATCACACCCGCGAGCAGATCAAGAGGAGCGTCAAGACTCCCACCGTGCACTGCTTCGACGACGCCCAGAAGATCGTTTACGGCTGGATTGGAGAGAGACTCGTACCCGCGGTTCCTCCGCTCGGACATTTACAGAACCCTCCTGGAAAATCCTCGCCGCCGACGCCACGAAGGGATGAGAGCGCCGCCGAGGGAGAGGGACAGAGCATAAAAAAAAACCTCTTAACTGGAATGCTTGGGCTCCTTCAGGAGGGAGCAGCGACCGCAGGAAAGGGAGGAAGGAGGGTCGGCCCAGCTCGGAGGCCGCAAAACCTCGCCGCTAGATCCGGAAGCGAACTGTGGAGGATCCCCACACTGAGCACCTTGGCACCTGAGGACTATCTAAACAAGAGGAGAAGGAGGAGGCAAAAAAAAAAGAACCCGCCAATAATGATAACAGCTCTTTATGTGTGTTTGCACTGGATGATAAGTTTGTGTACGTAGATGAATTGAACGTGTTTGACAATGAATGAATCACTGGGCGGCTGACGCCCGCTCTGACCGCAGCGCCGCGTCAGCAAACCGTGCAGCAGGCCCTCCCTCGCCCGCCGTTGGCGGAGGTGTTTCCTGTGCAGATAAAGATAGAGGATGTAAGATGCAATGTGTGTGTGTGTGTGTGCGTGTGCCCGTGTGTGTGTGTGTGTGAGAGAGAGTATATTTACAAGCTGTATCCTTTAACTGTCGCTGCCACAGCACGGGCCGTTGCTGAAAGAATTTATCTTCGGCGACGTATCTGACGTCTGCGCTAAGGAAGACAACAAATCCACGGTGGACGGAGGACTCAATAGTGATATGTCGTCCTTAGTAAAGCGTTCCAGAAGGCCACTCGGCTCATCAAGCGGCATTCTGGGACACTTTTAGAGGAGATTCTCACTAGGGTTCAACCAATATGGGCCGAACCCATACAGCTGCCAATAGCAGATATTTTGTGCCGATATTCAAGATCTTGAATTTTGAGTATTTTCATGCCAAAAAAGGGTTTCCTTCTCCATTGAAACCCTAATGTGTATTATGATGTCAAATTAGAAGGGATTTAAGTTAAGGGGCATACATACACAACCAGTGTAGTATTGATCAGTTACACAATAAATGTGTCATCAAACAAACTGCATCATATCCATCATGTCAGAGGTGGACCGATATCGGACTTTTTTTTAACAAAAGGCTTATATCAGCCCAAAATATCATCATAATTCTTACTACAGTGAAATGTCAACAAGACATGAAGAGTTGATTTTCAGTGCTAAATTATTTGAGTGGAATTGTTATAGAAATAGGATGTTTCACATTGCATGGTAACATTTTACTCTCCTTGTATATCCTGAGAATATGCCTTTTTATTGCCTCCCGAAGCATGTTGTTTGAATGTATTACTAGGGAGTTGATACTTAAGTTAACTTGACTTAAGTTAAACAATGTATTATTATTTATTGTGAGTTTTTTTTTTTAGTACAAAGTTTGTTATAGACTATTGAAGTGCTTGTGAAAAAATGGTAGTGATTTGGATGCCATTAAATTATTCAAATAGCTTCTTGGAACAAAGTGAACTTCTTTAGTAACCCCGTCCAGACTAGAGGCCTCCTCCAGTTTGGCCTCACTCACTCACATTATGGCTTTTTAACTCGGCGTGCGTTCATAAATGCTGTTTAAAGAAGACAGCAGTGTGCCTCCACGGGCCCAGAGCTCACAACATCAGAGGGATTAATGAACATTTCAGATTACATAATTGTTGTCAGTTACGTGTTTAAACTGATACTCCCTCCCACGAGCATGGAAATATAGAGTCCGTGCCAAGTTCTGGCCTCACCGAGACTTATTCTCACTGTTGTGGAGTAGCTGCTACCTTACTGGCAAGACGCCTCGGCCTTGGAGTTCGCTCTGGACGCTCCGAATAGGTGACATGCAGGAATGCGGATTGCGCTCTGAATTCACAGTCCATCCCGTTTGGTGACGGAGTGCGATCTGACACCAATCTCCAAACAAATCTATATATACACTAAGTTTAAAAAGAACCATAAACAGTTGCAGGTGCAGTGAAGCTAATCAGCAGACCGAGGTTATTATTTCCTATTAAAGGCATTTTCTGCCTTACATAACCTTTTTTCCTCCCTTCAAGCTGCACTAGGCAAGACTTTTATGTCAAAATCACCCGTCACATCATGTATCAGCCCAAATGAAGATGTGGGGCTGCAGCAGAGAAGAGCGTCCCATCCCCACTAATAGAGACGCTGTAGATTTACCCCGTTTGCCACCAAAAGAAATTCCGGTGTCGGGTATGACCGCTGCTGGGAAATCTCTGGGAAATTCTCTGCCCAAAGGAAGTGATGAATCAAAACTTGAGAAATGTACCATTCGTTCGCGTGATTATGTAACCAAAGGGGTTAGCGCTGTGGGTTCTTTCAAATCAAATCAACTTTGATTGCCATTACATATATGGAGAAAACCATGTAAAAATAGCTTTTTTTTTGTGTATGAGAATGATGTGGGAAAGTTCCCAGTGCTACGTTAGATGACTAGACGTACAAACGTTTCCTAGTAGCAATGTTGCAGTACAGTTTTGGAGAAGAGCAAACTGCACAAACCAACAATACATTTTATTGTTTATTAATACAATTTCAGTTTTTCACATTTTTCTCAGCCAGGAAGTCTGTGTCAAGGACTCTATTTATAGGGTACTGTCGCTAATTGGAGGCATTCGCTGCGTAATTATTGAGCTTCGCATTATTGAAGCTGAAGGTTTGTGACATTGGAGGACTGCAGTATACAACTTTAAATAAGTTCACACAGTTCATTATCTGAATAACGCATAAGCACTAGTTTGAAAAATCATAGGACCAAGTAGAATCTGGAATCCAAGAAGGATCACCCTAAATCATGGCTTTGAGCTTTAAATTGTTGGCTTTGAGTTTTGGCTCTCTGTTGTCACAGTTTGTGGGAAAGTTTATGTCGAAATGCAAATGTTCTCTGATATCTGACAAAGGACACTGGTTACTTGCAGTTTCCTGTTATCCTTTTATTTTATCAGTGAGAGACATCTGTTGACTTGAAAATGAAATACAGCATTGATATCTGCAGTTTTAGAAACAGGAAGGCCCAGAGTTCCAGTTTCTTATGAAATTAGTCATGTGTGAGAAGACATGAGATTTTCACTTTTGTTTTTGCTCCATTTTTGTGAAAAAGTTGAAATAAGTTGAAATAAAAGATCTAAGGCTTTTTCTATGCACACAAAAGGCTTATTTCTCTCAAATTTTGTTCACAAATTTGTTTGAATCCGTGTTAGTGAGCACTTCTCCTTTGCCAAGATAATCCATCACCTGACAGGTGTGGCATATCAAGATGCTGATTAAACAGCATGATCACTGCACTTGGGCTGCTCACAATAAAAGGCCACTCTAAAATGTGCAGTTTTATCACACAACACAATGCCACAGATGTCACAAGTTTTGAGGGAGCGTGCAATTGGCATGCTGACTGCAGGAATGTCCACCAGAGCTGTAGCCTGTGAATTGAATGTTCATTTCACTACCATAAGCCGTCTCCAATATCGTTTCCAAGAATTTGGCAGTACATCCGACCGGCCTCACAACCGCAGACCACGGTGTAACCACGCAGCCAAGGACCTCCACATCCGGCTTCTTCACCTGCGAGATCGTCTGAGACCAGCCACCCGGACAGCTGATGCAACAGTTGGTTTGCAGAACCAAAGAATTTCTGCATAAACTGTCAGAAAGCGTCTCAGGGAAGCTCATCTGCCTGCTCGTCGTCCTCACCAGGGTCTTGACCTGACTGCAGTTCGTCGTCGTAACCGACTTGAGTGGGCAAAGGCTCACCTTCGATGGCGTCTGGCACTTTGGAGAAGTGTTCTTTTCACAGATGAATCCCGGTTTTCACTGTACCGGGCAGATGGCAGACAGCATGTATGGCGTCGTGTGGGTGAGCGGTTTGCTGATGTCAGCGTTGTGAACAGAGTGCCTCATGGTGGCGGTGGGGTTATGTATGGGCAGGCATAAGCTACGGATAACGAACACAGGTGCATTTTATTGATGGCAATTTGAATGCACAGAGATACCGTGACGAGATCCTGAGGCCCGTTGTCGTTCCATTCATCCACGCCATCACCTCATGTTGCAGCATGATAATGCACGGCCCATGTTGCAAGGATCTGTACACAATTCCTGGAAGCTGGAAACATCCCAGTTCTTGCATGGCCTGCATACTCACCAGACATGTCACCCATGAGCATGTTTGGGACGCTCTGGATCGGCGTGTACGACAGCGTGTTCCAATTCCTGCCAATATCCAGCAACTTGGCACAGCCATTGAAGAGGAGTGGACCAACACTCCACAGGCCACAATCAACAACCTGATCGACTCTATGCAAAGGAGATGTGTCGCACTGCATGAGGCAAATGGTGGTCACACAGATACTGACTGGTTTTCAAAAAATGCATATCTGTAGCCCTAGTCATGTGAGATCCATAGTTCAGTGCCTAATAAATGTCTTTTTTCAAGATAAAACTGCACATTTTAGAGTGGCCTTTTATTGTGACCAGCCCAAGGCACACCTGTGCAATAATCATGCTGTTTAATCAGCATCTTGATATGCCACACCTGTCAGGTGGATGGATTATCTTGACAAAGGAGAAGTGCTCACTAACACAGATTTAAACAAATTTGTGAACAAAATTTGAGAGAAATAAGCCTTTTGTGTGCATAGAAAAGTCTTACATCTTTTATTTCAACTCATGAAAAATGGGAGCAAAACCAAAGGGTTGCGTTTACATTTTTGTTCAGTGTACAATAATTAGCATTTCTCCTCACATATTTTGTTTATTTTGCTGATATCCATTCAAATTTAATGAGTGTCACACATTTAACTGACAATTAGTTGATGTATTTAGGTCACACAGGGATTCACATATAAGTTATTGGT
>NW_027283592.1:0-15980 GCF_046629955.1 Centroberyx affinis | reverse complement strand
TGCAGCATATTTTATTTATTCATTTATACATATTTGATGACGTAATAATAATATTGATTAATGATATATATATATATATATGTATATATATATACATATATATAGATATAGATATATATAGTTAATTATGTATTTATATTGAATATGCAAATATTAAGAACTCAAGCTTTTTGCATGAAATAGTGACGAGATGAATCCAGGTGAAATTATATATATGTATATATGTGTATATATATATATATATATATATATATATATATATATATATATATATATATATATATATATATATATATATATCTCTACACACACACACGTATATATGCAGGAATCCTGGCTTTTACCAGGATTCATCTCGTCACTATTTCATGCAAAAAGCTTGAGTTTTTAATATTTGCATATTCAATATAAATACATAATTGACCTGGTGACTTAAGTTAGAAAAACATGGCATTCAACATTCAAGTAAAAGGAATCTGTTAACTTAATTTTAATCTTTAAATTATTTTCTTTTAATCAAGACTACCATTAAATTTAATCAAGACTTTTACCAATTACTGATTTTGGTTGGCTGTTATGGTTCACTCTCTGGGTGTTTTTTTTTCTGGTAGATGAAATTTAAATAATCCCTGTGGGACATTGAAGCAGCAGAGAGTAGGATATACTGTAGATAAGAATAGAGCAAATACAGAGCATTGAAGGTAATATGACAAATAAAGCATCCTTGCTGCCAGATGCTTGCAGTTAACAGATCTACAAGTAAGGGGGTGTGTAAAATGTGCATTAATGGCTCTCTACATTATTATATTTGAAGGTCAGATGTACAGGTGGTGATTGCTAGCTGTTTGCATAGTCAGGTGTACAGAGGAAAAGAGCATACTGTACGTACATAATGTGTCTAGGCATGCAAATGTACAATGTAAGCTACTCACATTATTCACACATTTTCATACATTTCCATTTGATAATTCTACACTCTATCTAGACCTTCATGTCTTGACTGGATTTGAAGATTATGATCAGTACATTAGCCTAAGCACATACATTAACATAATGTATGTTGATAGTGGCTGGGCGACAGACTAGGCCATAACACTCTACAGCTGAAGAGTATTCTTCACAACAATATCACAGTAAGTGAAATTACAATGGGAGTTCTGTACTGGGACTGAATATTTCTCCAAGCTGTAACCAATGTTTGTCTGACTTCATAAAGTTCCCAAAGTTTTCAAGACCTGGAAATGATCAAATTCATTTCCAAACATTCCAGACCTGAGTAGGAACTCCAGACTGAGTCACAGACCTGAAGTATTTGCTTCTCAGTCAACCTACCTGTTCTGAGAGTTGTGGCTTTGAGACCCATCAGCTCTAGAGAGCCAGTCCTCTCCCCTGCTCCCTATCCCACTTCCCCCACGCCCAAGCCCCTTTTTCTGGCCCGAGGTGGCGGCTGCCCCCGCTGAACCTTGGAACACTGGATGATAGCTGCTGCCGTTCCTCTTGTGATTATCCATGGTCGGAAACAAGGAAGATGAGGAGAAGGAGGAGGAGGAAGAAGGGTTTTTTCTCCTCTTGGCTCCCACTACAGAATCCTCCATCTCTTTGGATGGGCAGCCGGCTTTATGCGTGCCATTACGGGGTTTACCGGGCATGGAAACAGGGGCTAGGGGTTGCGAGGCGTCTCGGATGCTGAACACCCCAGCCACGGACGCAGACTGGGGGAAAGCGGTGGTGTAGGAGAAGGAGTTGGAGGGGGAGGAGAGGAGCGGAGGGGTGAGGGAGGTGGGAGAGGGAGAGAGCGCCCGTTGGGAAGTGAAGGTGGCGCTACCAGAGGAGGAGAAGGAGAGGAGGCTCTCGGCAGCCAGGGGCACCTTCCTGGAACGCAGAGGACAGCACCATTTAAATGAGCAATGCACCAAGAAGGCTCTTTCACTGCCGATATAGATTCACAGTACTAAACTTTAAGTACCAGTCAATTCATCACTTCTACTGAACAACACAGACTTGGATTATTAGACAAAAAAGACAACACAAAAAAGACAAACTTTTTTATGTTTATTTAACTTGGGAGGTTTAAATCAGACTACAGTATGATTTTCTCAGCCGGTCTGGGATTCAAACTGTTGCTTCTACCACGATTTGATCAGCATGACACAATCCCTTTTGCTTTCCCCAACATCCTTCAATGATCTGTCAACTCTCTAATCAACAGAGACTGGCGTCTTGTGCCCAGATTGTGTCTAGATATGATTTAGCTGGATTACATTTATACCTGACATTAAAATGCGCCTCTCTGGTATGCACACTAAAATCGGATTCCTCACTCCCTCGTAAAACACAGATTGCTGAACACTTCACTTCCTCTCATATTATTTACATCCTTTCAAAGGGCCAGTAAACACCTCATCTTGCTTGTTCCTCGTCCGCGAGTATCTTTGACAAGTATGTTACTATCCAAGCTGCCTGCCACCTGTCTGACTTGCAGCAGCTTACTGGTAAGATCTGCATGCAAAAGTCCATTCACATGATTTCTATATGTGGTTTGGAGACGCATTGCATTTACCCTTTGTCCTCAATATGGCCAAATTTGTCTCTGGAGTTCTATGTCGTTAAGCTCTATCCCAAAAAAATGTGGCCACACAGGATGCATGTTCATGCCAGGTGTAAAGGGACACACACACACACACACACACACACACACACACACACACTCACCTCCACATCTGTGCGTTGAGGTGTTTCTCCACCATGCTCTGGAGCGCCAGCCTCATCCTGTCCCATCGCCTGTCAAACACATAGTGGCCCCGCCCCATGAGCCTGCTGCTGAATACACAACACTGGAGGGAGAGAGAGAGAGAGAGAGAGAGAGAGAGAGAAAGAGAGAGGAAGAGGCAAAGGAAGATAGGGAAGAGTGGGATGCATCGAGGGTGAGAGGGAAGAGGAGAATGATGGAGAAGTGAGGTGAAACAGGGAAAGGCAGATATGGAGGTGGCGATGGAGAAAGGGAGGAGAGAGGGAGGAGGATGAGGGATAGAGAAATGGAAGAGGAAAAGATGGGCACAAGGATGAAGAGGGCGTTGAGACAAAGGCGGGAAAAGAGAGAGAGATGGACGTGAGAGTGAAACAGGCATCAAATGACAGACAGAGATAGATGGAGAAGAACAGA
This sequence comes from Centroberyx affinis, assembly GCF_046629955.1. NCBI lineage: Eukaryota > Metazoa > Chordata > Actinopteri > Beryciformes > Berycidae > Centroberyx > Centroberyx affinis. The sequence continues at coordinate 12,817 of NW_027283592.1, read as the reverse complement.
GGACCAAGACAAGAAGAAGAGACACACAGAAAAAGTCCAAATTAACATTGACAGATATGAAGGATGATGAAACACGCAAACAATGCTAAAATCAGCTTCATGACTTCGCCCCTTCAGAGGTCTGAGCAACAATTTAAAGGGACTGGATAGATGTTAAAGGAACAGATTTCTGAACCGTCCCCAGAGCCAGGATACTTGCCTAGACTTCCCGGGAGAGTGGGCAGCCCAGCCTTCTAATTTCATTGGTTTAGTGACAATATATGCTGTATAATTAAAAGAGAGAAAATGGAGCCATGCATTCTTCCTTTTTTTTTTTTTATTTTAAAGATTTTATTTGTGGCATTTTATGCTTTATTCGAGAGATATAGTGAGAGAGAGATAGGAAGGTATGGGAGAAAGAGCGAGGGGAGGACATGCAGCAAAGGACCACGGGTCGGATTCGAACCCGGGTCGCTACGGGAAGGCCTGAGCCAAATGGTACGTGCCCTACTCGGTGAGCCACCAGGGCGCCCCATGCATTCTTCCTTTGACCCCCTTTTGGGTCTTGACCCGGATTTTGAAAAACACTGCCCTAGATGATTCTCCATTAATCCTATCTTGAGAGGTGGTAACAGTGGTCAGTTTAGCTGATGGAAAGAGCAGCATTTTCCTTTTTTATCCCCCCCCCCCACAGCAATGAAAATGTAAGTGTGATGAAATCTGGGTGTCAGAACCAAAATATCTATTTTTAAGACCTTTTTAATGCTACCTGGAATTGAATTTAAAACCAATTTAGAAAACAAAATAAAGAAACAAAGCTGACAAAACCAGCCTATTTCCAATTAAACATAGCTAATGAAGGTTCTGAAACTATAAATGGCCAGCGTAAGAAAAATGACAACAGGAAATTGTTTAGGGACATGAAGCCCAACTGTTAGTAAAAACAAATAACAAAAACAAAAACATATTTTGTGTATTGAACTAACCCTGTTCTGTATTAATCAAAGTGTGGGTATGCGAAGAAACCTGGCATGGCATGGTGAAAAAAATAAGAATTACATTTAATTCACATTTCTTTAATAATGTAATGATTTCATGATTTTATTTTTTAATAAATGTAGTTAAGATGTAAAAACATCCTTGCGGAAGACGCCACTTCTCTCAGGCCTTTCATAACAACTTGTTTATAACTCATATAGCGCTTAGTTGATTGGTGACGTGTCCTGAAGTAAGTGTTATCATAATACAATGTTTCATAAGTAGATATCATAGTGCTTACCCCTAGCGGCCGCGGGTGGCGAGTGTTGTAGTGACAGGCAGGTCTGTCGGTGTCCTCTGGGGATTCTGCGTCTCCCTCATCGCTGGAGAGCCGACCGCCGTCCCCCGCCGTCCTGACCCAGCTGTGGGGAGACGGCTCGGGGTGCGAGGCCGGGGCGGGGGCTGGAGCTGGGGGCAGAGGACTGGAGATGGAGGTGGAGGTGGCCGACCCTGGAACTCTGGGATATGGATGCGATAGAGAGAGGCAGGGGTGAAGGAAAGAAGAGAGAGAGAGAGAGGAGGAAGTAGGGGAAGTGAGAGAGAAAGGGTAAAAGAGGAGGAAGGACAGAGCATAGGAGAGAGACGGGGGGGGGGGAGAAGATGGGAGACAAAAAAGAGGGAGAGAGAAGTGAGGAAATGAAGAGGGAGGGAGAGAAGAGAGAGGAAAGCAAGAGGGAGAAAGAGAAAGGAGAGGAAGTAAGCGGTAAAGAGAGTGATAGGGAGAAGGAGGAAGAGAGAGACCAGGAGAGAAAAAGGAGGGGGAGTGAAAGGCAGAGCGAGGGAGGAGATAGAGAGTATGAATGATAGGGAGGAGGAGGAAGGGAGTGAGAAAAAGAGTGGGAGTGAGTCAAAGGGAGGAGAAGATGGATAAAGAAAAAGGGAGGAAGAAAGGGTGGGTGAGGAAAACAAGATAGGGGAGAAAAGGGAGAAAGAGTAAGAGAGGCAGCAGGGGGAGTGGAGAAAGAAAAAGGAGAGGAAGAAGGAAAAGGAGAAGACAAAGAAAAAGAGACAGAGAAAGAAAGAAAACGGTTCATGAATAAACACAAATGGTTGATGTTTGTTCTAAAGTTTACTACTGAGGCAAAAACCCAAATAACTTCCTTCTTGGAAACAGATGAATTTTCTAAGCAGAAAGAGGAAACGAGTTTCCTACAACATCCCTTTCACAACGACAGACTGTCCATTCTTTCACTATTGTTTCTACTTTCGTCGTCTGGTGATTTTTAGGGCAATCTAGTTTACAGCATCCCCTAGTGGGGGAAACATGAACTGACAAGGACTGCTCCTGCATCAGGCTGGGGTCAGTCCAGTTAAACTTCAGCGTGTGTGTTTTGTAGTCTGTAGTTTTGACAGTGTGTGTATGTGTGTGTGTGTGTGTGTGTGTGTGTGTGCACCTCTATCGATTTTTGTTTTCCAGGAAACAAAAATTAGTTTACCTGCTTTCCATCCTGCTTGTTAAGTGCAGCATGTGTGTATGTGTGTTTTCCTGTAGTTCTATCTTTGTGAGGACCATATATCCAAACAAATGGCATTTAAAACCCTAAAAAAAAAAACTTTAAATGATGCCATTTTCAGTTCAAATTTAGGAATAAAGATTTGACTCTTCAGGCTGTGGTTAAGGGTTTTGGGATAAATTTAAGTCAGCCACCCTGCTGGTTTGTTCTTCAGTGTATTGGCGTGTTTTGGGTTTGTTCATGTATGTGTGGGTGTCTACCTTGGTATGTGTGCATTCGCCAGCCGTAGTTTCAGGGTGGACAGGAGTCGTCCATTGGGGCAGTGAGGCTTGCTGGGAGACGTGGTCTCTTGTGACGTGACACTCTGGCTGCCGCCGTCCTTCCTTCCCTGTCCTCCCTCCCTGTCTTTCTCCTTCTCCTTCGCTCCCTCCTCCTTCGCCCGCCCCTTGTGCTCGGCCAGGAGGATATCGAAATGTTTTCTTCGGCCTGGGACAGCTCGGCGGTGGGTTAACGAGTGGGTCTGCACCAGATAATACAGATAAAGAGGTTATTAGTAGTTTCATGCTTGTCCTTTGGCATCATCCTGGTTAGCGTTAGAAACTTGATGGACTGTCTTCCTAATCACTACACCATCATTTGGATTTCTAGCTGTTCTCCAATTGGTTGCCTGATAAAATAGTGAAAGCAGCTGGTGAATTTCTCGTTTTAACAGATGAGGATAAAAATAAAATATTTCTTGTACTCATTCTGACGTGATATTTGGGATTCGGTTGTGTAAGGTGCTGTCCTATCCTGTACATTCATAATAAAATATTCTAGATAACTATGGAGACAGATCTTACGACAATTTATTGCTGAAGCAAAACAAACAAAAAATAGGGCAATTGCAGTACAGTTTGTTTATATACCATGATACAAGAATCCACAACAGATACTGAAACTGACAGCAGGAGTAAAAATGGGAGCTACCTGTGATGTTACGTACTTTTGTTACATTGTCGTCAATGTTTGTCATAATGCCAGTTTCTTGGCCAGGTCTCTCTTGAAAATGAGGCTCTCAATAGGACAACCAGTATAAAAGAAGGTTAAATAAGAAAACTGCTCCTACTGCTTAAAAATCTTGAGAGAAATACTGCATTTTGTTGAAAAAACACAACAAAATATCAGACAAGGTGATTAATCTCACCAACCTCTCCAAGAACCAACACGCTAGCCTAATAAACCCTTTATTACTTAATAACCAGTTTGAAATGATCAGAAAGGCTGCTAGGGGTAATTAAAGGGCAGCGAAATACAATATTAGTGCTCCAAGATGTTCTAGCCTCACCAAACATCTATAATTACCTTGTCAGGGGCAGAGTAGGCCCTCTAATGCTTAAGCAGTGCTATCCAGTATTAACAGAGAACTGGGGGATGCAGACATATCAGAGAGAGAGACAGGGAGAGAGACAGAGAGAGAGAGACAGGATCACAGCTGGAGTCCTACTGTAGTCGTGTCAGTGGGCCTTCAATGTTTTAACTCCCATAAACAAACTAAGCTTCCTTCCTGCTGTTCCTAGTCAGCTGACCCAATATAGGAACTAGGAAGAGGTGTCTGCAAACTCTGATTGGTTAAAAAATGTCTCCCCCACAAAACTGTACAGTGGTGAAATTCCCTCAAAACTTTGCACACTGAAGCAAATTCCTTTTTCAGGGGGCTATGTTCTGTCTTGTTCTGAGAGTATGAGAGTGAATGTGTGTGTGTGTGTGTGTGTTTATCTGCACATGTGTCCATACACATGAGAGATTGTTTGCAGTGCACTGGACCACAGGTGTGTACATGTGCGTCCGTATATTTGCACTATACATTTCCATGCAGATGGATGATGAGATGGTTTGAGCGGTTTTGGAGTGTGTGTGTGTGTGTGTGTGTGTGTGTGTGTGTGTGTGTGTGTGTGTGTGTGTGTGTGTGTGTGTGTGTGTGTGTGTGTGTTTGTGTGTGTGTGTGTTTGTGCATGTTACCTTGCAGGTGAGAGACCGCGTGCAGGGCCGTTTGCTCTCGGGGTCCTGGACTCCACAGTGCTTGTTAGGATCAAACACTCTCCCTGTAAAACACACATACACACCACACACACACACTTTAGACTGGTACGGTACTCATAGATCATCATTTATTTATTCCTTCCTTCCTTCATTATAAAGAGCAAATCCCATTTGCTGGGAGCACTGCAATATCATGAGTGCATTCATTTGTTCACTGACTACCATCCGGCTCTTCATTTGTTCACTGAATCACTCACTAACAAGTTTGCTCATTTATTCACATATTCACTATGGCTAGTCTAAGAGTAATGCTCTGTGTAAGGTTTCAAACAGAAACACAGGGCAATGAAGCATCTTTGTTGAAAAACACCATGCTGAGCCAAATCGCTCTTGACAGGACATACTGACAGCCTGGCAGGAGTCGTCTGTGACTGACAGCCCAACAAACTCTCCAGTGGTTTACTGAATAGAATCTAGAGGGAAGAGAACACTTTTCATGATGAAATGTAACCCTTCACTTTTTATTGTTTCATCAGTTTGCATTAAAAGTATTTGATTTTTGTTTCTTATGGCAATTCTGTGTTATGTGATGAAATACTGCAGGTGTGAGGAGTAGCTGAGTAAAGAACAGTAAAGATCAGTAAAGAACATCCTTAAAAGTATTATGGCTTTGTTACCAGCACTTGTGTATTGACTGAAAAATGTTCTTGTATTCTAGTAAGAAGTATGCATAAGTATTAAAACCAGCAGAAAACAAGACTGATTGCTGACTAACTCCCTGGTTTCCACAAGAGTTGACATAGGAACCAGCTAAGGGAATCTAACCCTACTTTATTTATTTACTTTACTTTGGAATTATCAGCACAGCTGGAACATATCTTTGACCAATCAGACTGCTCATCTGAAACTTTTCTTCTTTGTGTGCAATACAGGTGCCTGTGCACATCACCCACAGTACACACAGAAAGTCGTAAAATCTGTATCAACTAAAAGGTGAAATATGACTTTTTAAAAAATACTTTAATTCTATTTTTGTAGCACCTACAAAAAAAGTTTACTCTTGGGTATACTGGTAAATGTTGAGACCAACTTTATTTCTAGAACCATTTGAAACCAAGCTTTTGTGAATCTTCTATATTAATATTAATGGTAAAAACACTTCCTGGAAACACAGTGGGGACAGGACCTCTGTGCTCCATTGAAGCAAAACAAACAATAACAAACAACCTCCAATCAGCAGGTAATCTTAAATACTGTTATTGTCAGAAGGCTGTAATCTAGTGCTGGCCTTTGCTATAATCCCTGTAATCTTCGTGTGTGTATGTGAAGTGTGAGAGACGACAGCTCCAGTGGATACAAGTAGATAGACAAATAGTCAGACACACACGCATGCATACATACATAAACAAACACAAGCACACACTCAGACACAAACAGCCTCACACGCTCACTCACACGAGTTCACAAACACTAAAATAAAAATGAGGAGTCATGGTTGTCACGATAAGTCAATAGGATACTTGAGGGGGAGCGAACGAGAGAGAGAGAGAGAGAAATTGTGTGTGAGAGAGAGTGTGAGAAAGAAAAAAATATAGGACAGAGCATGAGTGTGTGAGAGAGAAGGAGAGAGGTCGAGGCAGGAGGTGGAGAGTGTGTGTGAGAGAGAGAAAGAGAGGATGAAAAAAAATAGAGAGAGACACAGGAGGAGGGGAGAAATTTTTAAAAAGAGAAGCAGCTTTTGGCAGCAGGAGCTCATGAATTAGAGTGTGTAAATCAGAGGCATGGAGCACAGCAAGACGCAGCACAAACGTGGAGACAGAAGAGCGAGTAAGAGAGAGATGAGAGGAGAGGGAGGAGGGGAAAAGATAGATACAGTAGATAGAAAGAGAGAGAAGAGACAAAAAAGAAAGAAACAAACACATTAAAAAAAAGTGTCTGAATGTAGTAATAGCGTATTTGTACAAAAAGCATCTATTGACAAAACAATTTGTCCTAATTATTAAACCTGTCCTGACCTCTCATATTTTGTGAGTGGGTCAACTCCCTCGTATTTGTAATGTACTTGGCAATAACGTTAATTCTGATGCAGAGGAGGAGGGGGAAAGTTGGAATGAGAGAAAACAGAAGAAGCTAGGGGACTAGAGAGTGAATCAGACAGAAAGTGAAAGAGGCGTCAGGGGAACAGAGAGAAAGGGAGAAAGAAAGAAGAGAGAGCGAGTAAGAGAGAGAAGGCGATTAAGACCTGTAGGGAGGCGTCCCTCCCTTTCCAAAAACACACAGTCTCCCCGCCCCACCAAACTCTCAGCGCTGGAGACTTTCCAAAGGTTACCGAGATAAGAACTGGTGTGTGTGTGAGCTTGTGCTTGCATTAGGAATTAGTCTTTTACGGCATAATGCTTTTCTGTGAGTAATTTCTGTTGCAGATCCAGGAATTCTCAACTTTTCCAGCGCAGGAACGGTGGTAGCCTGGAAGTTACAGAAGTAGGCTTGTGACTGGAAGGGTGCTGGCTCAAATTCCCAATGTGGGCGGGGAAAATGAAAGGGTATTGCTCTCCCCTCCCTCAACAACTGTGGTCGAGGTGCCAATGAGCAAGGCACTTAATTCCCAGCAGGAAAAGACTGTGGTTTTGCTAGGAAGCTCCAGAGCGTGAAAGTGTGGAACTGTGTCAGTGTGGCATTGCTGGAAAAAGCCAGCATGTATGCCAAGTTGATTTTCCCCTGGATGAATACAGAAATGGCCAACGAAAACTGACAAATGACAAAAAACATGAAACTTGGCATCAATTTACTCCAAAACTGACCTGAGAGTCTTTTGTGCGACGTGGAGGAAGTCTTCGTTCCGTTCTGGTTCTTCCTCTGCAGCGGCGATGATGATGACGATGATGATGATGGTGGAGGGGCGCCGGATCTGTGAGAGGGCGAGGGCGACGGGGAGGGTCTCCGATCCAGCGAGGAGGGAGAGGCGGTGGATGACAGTCGTCTATCCAGGGGAGAGCGTGCCGGACTGGGCCGCCCGTCCAGAGAGGACGGAGGCGTGGCGGAGCGCGGTGTGGACGGCCCACCGGTGCCGCGACCGTTCACGAGCTTTTCGCCGGAGCGTTGGGAGGCCGGCGGGGTGAGGGAGGGGGATTTGAGGGAGGAGGGAGAGGGGGAGGAAGAGGAAGAGGAGGAGGAGGAGGAGGAAGAGGTGAGGCGGATGTGTGACGCTGCGTCGGCTCGGCTGAGGCAGGGCATCTTCTCCAGGCTTACGACTGGGAGGGATACGCTGGAGAGATGAAGGGAGAGAGGAAGAGAAGCTTAGAGTGAGTGATATACATTTGTGTGTGTGTGTGTGTGTGTGTGTGTGTGTGTGTGTCTGTTGGGGGGGGTAGAGGGAGAGAAAGGTGAGGGAAGGAGGAAAATATGAAGAGGGCAGGATATAGAGAAAGAGAGAGAAGAGGAAAGAAAGGAATGGAGCAGAGAGAGGGAGAGAGGAAGGGGAGTGACAGACAGGAAAGGACAGAGGGAAAGATGGAGGGAGGAAAGGATGAAAGGAGATAGGGAGAGAAACAGAGGGTAGAGAGACAGAGAGGCAGGAGTAATAGAAGTGGGGAAGGGGGGTAGAAAGAAGAAATACAGTTACAGACATACTGTATGTCCATGTATGCATGCACACGCTCTTGATTTTTTTTTATTTGCGTAACAACAGTGAGTGTCTGAGTTTCTTACCTTGTGCCTTCTTATTTTTACTGTTATTTTACGAGTATGATGGTTGTTTTTATTGCCAATGATTAAAACAGACGTTGTAAACTGTTTTTATAAAGTGCTATACAAAAAAGTGTGTTGTTATTAAAATAACTTCAATAACTTCAAGAATAAATTCAGTAATCAAGTGCGCAAGTAAGCCATGCTAATAAGAGAAACAGTATGTGCGCACCATGTCTTGTTGCGAGCTCCCTTGGGTGGGTAGACAGCGAGCGGGGCCTTGCTGAAGCGGGAGTGGGGGTAATCCTTGGGGACCCTGAAGGCCAGCGTGTCCCCGGGGCTGGGGGCCACAGCGGGGGCCACCGCAGGGGCCTTGGGCTTCATGGGGACCAAAGGGCTCCTGGAGGGAACGGGGGAGCTGTGGCGCTTCTCTGAAAGACGCAAAGACCGAGACAGATGACTGAGACAGATGAGTACAAATGCGCAAATGCATGAGTAAGCTTGCATAAATGCAGAGACACATTCATACCAACACTCACACACATACCACAAGATCAACAGATCAACACAGGATATGCACTGCTACTAACAAGATGCGTACTTAACAGTAAAGATCATGCATCGCTAGTTGGTACTTTTCGGGAATATAATATCATGATCAGATGCAGGTCACAGACAGATGGCTGGGTTGTAATGCAGAAGACAATACAATCAGTGCCAGAAAGTTTAGACGATCACAGGAAAGTATTTAAAAATCTACTTAGCATACTTTTCTGTAATTAGCTATTTGTCTGACACCATCTGAAGTGTCCTGATGTGGTAAACCCCACCCATCTGTTCCAACTCCAAGCAGTTTAAGCAAATGCCAAAAATTATATGTAAATACCGCTCAACCCAGATCTGATCAGAATACACAAGTGAAAGGAGGTTGAGAGACAGAAGGTAGAGGGGAAAAACAAAAGGAGGCTGAAGGGGAAAACCGAGGACAGGAGAGGAGAGGAGCACACACTTACGGTTTTTGCTATGCATGTCTTTGTGGGAGTAGGGTGGGGAGGGAATGAGGGGGTGTGGTCCAGGACAGTCTGTCTCTCTCTGTCTGTCTCACTGGGAAACTACTGAACCTGAATGAAAACAGAGGAGTGAACAAGTCAGAAACACACAGAAAGGAGGTGGGGAAAAACACACATTGTGCTGGAGTACACGCACACACACACATATACAAAATTCTACAGTCTTAATAATGGTGTGCATATTTGCTCATTAACTGTAACATTTTGCTATAAAATTAGCTGTGATGTGATTGTCATGTCCACTGTTAAAAACAGTAGCACCTAATGATCTGCTTCATGCCTTCATTTGGTTCAAATTTGAAGTTGTAGCCTGAATCCCTGCAAAAAGGCCTTCAAGTAGATAGCCCAAGACAGATGTCTGAGTACAAATGCACATGTAAGCTCACACAGATGCACAGACACGCATACCAACACACACACCACAAGATCAAACGAGATACTAACCAGACACATACTGGAAAAGTAAAGCTACTTGGTAAAAAAGCCTTCAAGTAGATCGAGTGAGACAGACAGATGTCTGAGGAAAAGTGTACAAATGCATGCTTTGCTATAAAAAATAGTATACTGGTAAGCATGTTGGGGAATATGATGGTAAATGAAGGATGTGGCTGGTAATTTTGTCTAATCTACCAGCCGCTTTGGCAGGTAAACAATCATCATCTCTTCAAAAGATCTAGCTGACCAGTAAAAGAGTGAAAAGTGGTGAATTTTATGATGAACCAGCCGCTGTGGTTAGTTTCCTGCCCCGCTGGTAAGTTGCACATCAAAAGCAGCAGGGAACGGGGAAATTATTAAATAAACCCTATATATAAAGCAACTCACAGAGACTAGAGGACGCAGACTGCTGAATTTAAAAAGGTAGTCAACAGTAACTGATGATGTATTTAGAGAAAATGCAGTCAGTTTCAAGTCCTAACTGTCTGAGGATTTACTATGAGAACACAGTAAGTAGAGCCATTTGTTAATCATAAGAAGTGTCTGAGTCATGATTATTCACTTCGAAAACATACACACACGCACACAAAAACGACATGCATACACACAAATACAGACTACTAAACAATATCCAGAAATAAATACATAGAAAAAATACACAGAAATACACACTCACACATAAACAGAAGTGTCCATGAACATCTTTTCTCAGGCCTTGTGTAAATACACTTGGCAGACCGAGTGTCACGTAGAAGCCAAGACGGCTGCAGCCAACTCCCTAATACCAGGCACACACACGCACACACACACACGTACACACACAGTGACGAAGAGACAGGCAGACTAACACATAACCAGGAACAGCATATCTGAAAAACTGAGGACATACAGTAGTTTGTCCCGACTTTGACCAAGAGGTATCTTAGGGGTTAAGGTGAGGATGAGTTTTGACTATTAGTAGGATTAAGTTAAGGGATTAATTTAAGGAAAAGCCTCACCAACATAGTAATACAGAGGCAACATGCCATTTGGTTGACGCCTTTACCCAAAGTGCTTTTGGGAAACAAACCCCTGACCGAGGTAGTATTGGTGTCATACTCTACCCAATAAGCGGCACAAGCATTTGTGTGTGTCACAATGATGTACAGCCCAGTTAATGAGTGTAGTAGTACTAACAGCAGCACGTCGGAACAACAGGGCTGAATAAACAGATTGACCCTGTGTGTTTGCTCAAAGTGCATGAGTGCACATAAAAGTGTGCCACAGGTGAGAGAAGGCGAGTGTGTGCGAGTGTGTGTACGTATAAAAGGTATAGCCAATGTATGCATTTATATAGCAGGTGTGTGTGTGGGCATGATGCCGTGTGGACACCAATGTGTGTGTATGTGTGTGTGTGTGTGTGTGCGTGCACTTCTGTCCAAGGTATGTACAACCAACAGTGTGTGTGTGAGTTCGGCTGTGCATGTCAATGTGTGTGCACATATAAGCCTACTTCATGCACAGTATATGAGATTTTTTAGCATAATTTGTGTTTGTGTGTGTGTGTGTGTGTGTGTGTGTGTGTGTGTGTGTGTGTGTGTGTGTGGCAGGTGTGTAAATAGGCCACTGGAAGCAGACAGTCAGGGAGGCAGCTGTATTCAGACTAGCAGGATCAAAGTCCAGAGCCCCATTCACAGGTATGCAGCTACAACAGTAACAATTTAAGCCACTGTTTCACACATCACAGCCACACCAATTCAGTCGACCCAGCTATACGGTTCAGTGGAGGTTTACACTCCACTGAGCACTCTGACAGTTTTTGGAAAACTATATGTGTGCATGGGTATGTGTGTGTGGAGGGTTGGTATTTGAACAGAGGATGATTTTTTTTACACACACACACACTTCTAACTACTAATGCATTTGTTTGTTTTTTTATTTTGCCAGACAGTAAAGTGAATAATAAAGCCAATACCATATACCATGTACTTGTGACATTGTGGGTTCAAATTTGACTGCCATACAACCGCTGTTGCATGCCATCCGCACTTTGTTTCCTTCCTCTTCATAATTTATTATCTTAAAAAAAAAAGCCAAAATGAAAAACCTACCATTTTGAAAAAAACAGTGATTCTTACAAAATGACACTTAGCACAAGTTCAAACAAATTATAGTGATTTTTATAAAGATAGTAGGTAGCTTAAGTTTTAGGTATCTAGCTCACAAGTAACTTCCAATGAGTGCAATAGTAAAATAAACACAAAATGATAGCAGGCAACTTAAATCCTTAGCCGACAAAATGATTTAACTTTTTACAGTGTGGTTCTCGTTCTATATTTAAGAGAAAATGAATGAAAAACTGGCTATTGTTTTTGTTTTTTTCCCCAAAAACAGATGTGTCGTGTTTAGGAATAGAACTCTTCAAGTGAGTAAGGAGCCAGATTGGAGCTACCCGTACAGATTTACAATACATGGACGGCTGCCCAGGCAAGGTCACTAATCCACTCAACTACAAGGGCACCCTCACTACTACACTCTCCTGTCCGTCGTTATGGCAATGCTGAGAGCCCAGCTGGCCACCGATTGGCTGCTGGCTCAGCCTGTGGGCGGACCCACCGCAGGAAGAGGAAGCAGAGGCTCTCAGAGCTCAGCTGGGTTTGTTTACATCTAAAGAGGGAGTGAAGGAGAGAGAGAGAGAGATAGAGAGAGAGAGAGAGAGAGAGAGAAAGAGAGAGCGAGAGCGAGAGAGCGAGAGAGAGAGAGAGAGAGGAGAGAGAGAGAGAGAAAGAGAAAGAGAGAAATTAGAAAAGCAGGAGGGAAAAAGAAAAAACAGAGAATTCTAGAGAGAGACAGAAAGAATAAACAAGATGAAGAGTGCCAAGATCAGAGAGAAAAAAAAAAGAAAAAAAAAGAATTACCTAGCCTTGATGTCGCAGCTTGCAGTCTAATTGGCCTCAACCAACACTTCAGCCATAGCCGAGCCACAATGATAATAACAACAACAATAACATCAGTGACAAAACTGTGAAATAAGCTACACCACCAGTAAAATAAAAGAAAAACTTCTCTGGTTAAGGGCAAAAGTTTCCAACAATAGCCAAATGTAATGTGGAACAACTGCACCACAGCCCACACACATACACAGGAACACACACA
>NW_027283591.1:0-20000 GCF_046629955.1 Centroberyx affinis | reverse complement strand
TTTGGACAGTTTTTTTTTTTCTTCACATTTCAGACGTCACATGCAACAGTTTTTACTTCAGCTGAGAACATTTGTTGGTGCAATTTTTATATTCAAACTTTTTATTTTTCAAATTTTCACTTGCCGTTACATATGAAAATATTCGTTTCACGTGTGGAAAAATTAATTTCACATGCGACGAGGAAATTCACAGGTGAAAACATCATTTCACATGGGAAATGGAAAATCTCACATGTTCACATATGAAAACCAACATCCAAAGCGTGTCCAAAAGCACATGAGCTTTGATTCACATGTGGGTTTTTTACATGTGACTTTTTTAGTCAGGGTCGTCTTTGCAGAAGTAGTAGTAGTATTTTATTCAGTCATCACACACAATACAATAAGTATAAACAGTATATACAATATACAATCTAATATACAATAAGTATAAGCAGTCTAGACAGTATAAACAAAGCAACAAGTAGTAGTATAAGTAGTATTAGTAGTTCTGCACAGGCAGAAGCATAATGCTTATATATGCCTATCCTACATTCTTATCAATTTAACCAATTTAATCAATTTAAACACTTGTAACCCTCAAAAATAGCTTTATAAACCATTCTTTTGAAAACCAAAAGCGAGTTACACATTCTTAAATTTTTATTAGCATTGTTCCATAATTTAACCCCAACAATAGAAATACATCTCCTTTTAATCCCTTTCTTAGCTTTTTGTACAATAAACTTACAAACATCTCTCAAATCATATTCGCACTCCTGCATTGAAAAAAACCTTTGTACACAGTCTGGGAGTGACTTTAGCTCTGAACATTATTTGCATTGAAGAAGAAGAAGAAGAAGAATCAACACCGATGGAGTCTGGTGTAGTCTGGAAGGGTCCCGGTCTAACATGGAGACCAGTGGATGTCATTCGATACCAAGGCTAACCTCGCTTTAAAGCTCCCCTCCTTTTATTGCCCTGAAGGTGACTCTAACAAAACACTGTGTGGAAACTACAGTCAGCAGCTAAATGACCAGCCACCACTCACACACACATTGTTCTAATGCCGGACCTGCAGGTTCACTGGCAGTTCACCGCCTGCTATCCACAGATCAAGTGTTAAATAAGGCGTTATAATCTCGCTCTGGACCGTGAGTGAGCCTCTTAAACTCCCCTAACTCGCCCCCCCCCAAAAAAACCCCCGACCCCACCCCTCCACCCCTCAAGGGCAGGCCAATAAAATACACCTCCATTTTGCGCAATCATCCGCCGTTTTAATCATGGATATTAGTCCCTCCAATAACTTAAAACGTCATCTAATCCCCTAAAAAGAGGCAGTGAGAGAAAGCCGGCCCTCATGCCTAATTTTACCCCGGTGGTTTTCGGCGGGCGCCTGGTCTAATTCAGACTTTACGTGGCCCCGACACGTCCCGCAACAATACAGGGGCCTGCAGGGAGCAATACGGTGACAAATGAGCCCAAATAGCCCTGCTGCTCTGTGACTGTCGCTGGACTTGAAGTGGCTAATCTCTCAAAGGTTTAATGTGTTTCAGTGTGTGAGTCTGTGGCTTTGTGTGTGTGTGTGTGTGTGTGTGTGTGTGTGTGTGTGTGTGTGTGTGTGTGTGTGTACGACTTTGGCATATCAGCCTCATATACTTGTAAATCTGCAATTCGATCTAAACCTCCAAAGCGACCCAAAATGCATTCGCTCCCCTTTTTTTCCCCCTCTTGACCTTTTATGAAGAAATTAGGGTTAATTACGCATAAATAGAAAATGGCTTTGGTTTGCTTGTGTGTGTGTGTGTGTGTGTGTGTGTGTGTGTGTGTGTGTAGAGTGGTAGCCATTACAGAAGGCCAACTCCATGCGTTCATCCTGTACCTATCCTGCATTAGTGCTGCAGACAAGTCTTACTTTAATGTGTTTTTGTTTTTTATCCCCGTTTTTGCATTATAAATTTCTGTTTTTATCATTATGTTTTTGTATTTTATCCTTGCTCTTGCATTTTATGTTTCTGTTTTACCATTGTGTTTTTGTATTTTATCTTTCTTTCTTCTGGAAAGAAGAATGGAATTTATCATTATTATTATTATTATTATTATATAGTAGATCCAAATTAGTGCAGTGTAACACAAAAGTCTAGTATCTCTCTGAACTAGCTCGTTATCAGTCCATTTCTACTAACTTCCAACAGCTGAAAAGAGAGCAAATCTTGACTTTTCATTACAACATCTCTTCAGGCTAGAACAAAAGGGAAGCATTAATTCAGCAACATCTGTGTGATTGCCTGGGTGCATGTATATGTGTGTGTGTGTGTGTGTGTGTGTGTGTGCTCACAAGTGGTCACATGTGTGCATCTGAATACATGCATATTTCAGTTTGCCTTGGTCCTGCAGGGTTTGTGTTCTCACCTGCTCAGCTTGTGTTTCCTCTCCTCTGTTCCTTCCAGCTCCAGTTTGTTTGAACGACCAAACTGAACCAGACTGAACCAAACTGAACCAAACTGAACCAAACTGAACCAAATTGAACCAAACTGAATCAAACTGAACCAAACTGAAGCAAACTGAACCAAACTGAACCAAACTGAAGCAAACTGAAGCACCTCGCTCTGATTTCACTTACACACTCTCTTCTCTCCTCGGCCTGTCCACAGGTTGGTGTACTGCCAGCATGTAATGTTGTAACTAGCTCTCTCTCTCTCTCTCTCTCTCTCTCTCTCTCTCTCTCTCTCTCTGTCTCTCTCCCCCTCCCTTCCTCCCTCTCCCCCATGCCAAGGCACTGATAGAGCTCCGGGAGTCTCAGCTTAGGAAACACGTTCTTTACGGGAACTAATGACACACACACTTAGTATGTACACACACACGTGCACACACATACAAATGTAGAGGCACAATTGCAATCACATCCACTAATGAATACACACATTTAAAGGTGCTACATGTATCATTTCAACATCAATAAATCATCACCACATTAATTTTGAGACATTAGTATGATTACTGTAAACAGACTAGACCAGTAGTGGTCAGCCTGTCAGCCTCTATCAGCCTCTACTCTGAATCCTCCATTGTTTCTCCTTCACCTGGTGGATCTGGAGGGAAATCTGCTGGATCGCTTTACGGCACAAAACAGGAAGAGGTTCTGTTCTCCCAGAGCAAACGGAGCTAAAGCTGAAAGAGTTTCTCACAATGACAGGTGGTAGAGTGACAGTAAAGCCAAAGAAAAAAACTATGACCAAAGAAGCAAAGAAGGCAAGGCCGGAGGGGGGGAGGGGTAAAATCTGGTGATCTGCTTTATGGCACAAAGAGAGACTGCTTTAAGACTCAAAACAGGAATGTTTTACTTTGCTATTCCAGTTCCACTATTCTAACTGCAGAGTTTCAGCTTCCCATTAGCTAAATGTGTGTCAGAATGCATATTGGCTGTTATCAAAGGCCATTATTGGCTATTATGTTGTGTGTATTATGTGTATCAGAAGAAGTGGAAAGCAGGTTGACGTCTTGTTGCTACAACAAGCATTCACGTATTTAACTCAGAGCGCCCACATCCAAGATGGCGATCATACGGTCAATTGTTGGCATTAAGAAGTTGCTTTAAATCAACCATAAACAAACTGTAGCAGACACTGGGAGCGTATCTATGTTCCCAGGGTCCTATGTTCCCCAGTTCAATATTCTGTTAACACACATTAACCCTCCTATTGTGTTCGGGTCAAATTTGACCCGTTTCAAGTTAAAATATTTCATAAATATTATCCAGTTTTTTTTTATTGGAACAAGGCTTCAAAACAGCTATATAAACACAACAAAACCAATGGTTATCATTTTATTTGAACCAACCTAACCCTAACCCTAACCCTAACCCTAGAACTGGGAAACATAGGACCCTTTGTCATGTTCCCATTATGTGCCATATAAATCTGGGGAACATAGGACCCTGGGAACATAGGAATGACTCCCACACGCTCACTTGCTTTTTGTGATAGAGACAGAGTGACTATAACTGATCATTTTGATTTGTATTACCTTGGACTGCCAATGTTGGTGAATTCGCCGCCATGTTTGCCAGGTGGGAGGCATCGGTGCCCACTAAAACTTCTCACGTCCTACTTTCACCACTAGGAGACTGTCGTTAACGGTTTTCCCCAGTTGCCCATATTGCTCATTGCTCATATTTATGGTAAACCCATATAGCGTGAATGCAGCATTACTGCTAATGCTTACTCAAAACTGCTTACTCAAAACAAACCTACCTGGCAACATGCTCTTACACTATACATTTTGATATAAAAATAAAAACTTGTACACTTTTTGGCATTTATTGTTAAATCATGACATGGAAAATTAGCTAACAAGGAGACTTTTTTTTTGTTTCATTGTGAAGAATAATACACACTCAGTCACTCTTTCTCCCCCTTTTCCAACATGGCTTCCTCCTTCACCCGGCCACAGGGCATCATGCTGAGTCCAGAGTGATGTATTTTATTGCACACACACACACTTACACATACACACACAGCACACATATCCATCACTAAATAACTACACGTCCTCCCTGATCCACTCTCCATCTCGCCTCCTCTGTTTTCCCAGGGAAATAATTAAAAAGTGCAGCGGCCCGTTCCAGCTTGGGCCCCGCCGCTCTCCTGATGTTTCCCCGCTGACCCGCCGCTCCGAGCCGAGCCGGCGGCCTGAAGCCTGCAGCCTGAAGCCTTTGTTTTATGAGCCTGTAAGGTCTTGGCATCAGGAGGAAGCGCCGGCTTGCCGAGGACATATATCTGTCTCTCTGAAACCACATCCACTCCACACACACACACACACACAGCAACGCATCCATCCATCCTGGAATATTACTGCGGGCAATTCTTTCTCAAATGTTGCACAGTAGAAAGCAGGGATGGGACGATACGCTTATCTCATGATATGATTCGATACGCGATATGGGGTTTATTATTCAATACAACCAGGATATGATGTGATAAATAAAAGGGGAGCGTATCTATGTTCCCAGGGTCCTGTGTTCCCCAGTTCAATATTCTGTTAACACTCATTAACCCTCCTATTGTGTTCGGGTCAAATTTGACCCGTTTCAAGTTAAAATATTTCATAAATATTATCCAGTTTTTTTTTATTGGAACAAGGCTTCAAAACAGCTATATAAACACAACAAAACCAATGGTTATCATTTTGAAGGTCTCTAACCCTAAACCTAACCCTAACCCTAGAACTGGGGAACATAGGAATGACTCCAATAAAAGTTCAGTGACAACAAAGTCTGACTGTGCAGAATTCTGTTTATTTCTGAGACACAAATCTTTCTAGCGATGCCATTGGCTCGCTAGAATGTAAACAACAATTTAAAAATGTCATTACAAAGTGACAATAATATAATTTGGATGGACAGCTTGTGAAACTGTGATGGTCAAGAGTCTCATAAGTGATTACTACAGCAGAATAACATGGAGCTGATATCACCATTCATTTTTCTGACATTTTTCATGATACATATTGTCAGATCTTTGTATTGTGATATATTGAATTTCAACGTATGGTCCTATCCCTAGTAGAAAGAAATTAGTAAATTGTAGCACACACACACAAACACACACTCATGCCTTCCTATTTCAGGCTTCAGTGTCCAGGCCATATCTCTTCCCATACACACAGATCTGCAGGATGAGCTCATACCACTTAAACTTGATTTTTGATCCAGGACATCTGGGGGATCATTCTCCACTACTGGTCCATAACGCTTGTATTACCCAGGTTCATTCTTACAAATACTTGGGTGTACATATTGACTGTAATCTGTCTTGGAATGTCCATGTGAATCCTGTATGCACTCGGATCCATCAGCGACTCTACTTCTTGTGAAGACTCAGGGTGTTTGGGGTTGGACAGAGGGTATTGATGTTATTTTATCATGCTGTGATAGAGAGTATATTACATTACGGAATCTTAGCTTGGTTTGGTAACATATCAGTTAAGTTAACATCACAAATAAATAGACTGGACCACACAGCAATGAAAGTGATGGGGGTGAGGGAGCGTCCCTCCCTCCAAATGCTCTTTGAGAAGACTATAGTTAAACAGGCTAGGAAAATTATCGCTGATCCCATGTCCTGTATCCAGAATACAAACTGCTCCCATCAGGTAGACACTATAGGGTTCCAATGAAATACAGGAAAAGATACATGAATAGGTACAACAATTATTTCATCCCTCTATCAGTGAATCTCCTAAACTCAGGACATAAGGAGGCTGT
Source organism: Centroberyx affinis (assembly GCF_046629955.1). Lineage (NCBI taxonomy): Eukaryota > Metazoa > Chordata > Actinopteri > Beryciformes > Berycidae > Centroberyx > Centroberyx affinis. The sequence continues at coordinate 13,756 of NW_027283591.1, read as the reverse complement.
GAAATGAGGGGCTGTGTTGCATGTACTCGAATGCAATAACGTATGTCTGCACTTGTTTGTGCTGTGCACTTAGTGTCTGTTACTGCACTATAATTGTATGTATTTTTATGTGGCAGCCTTTATGTCCAAGACAAATTTCCCTAGGGACAAATAAAGTAATCTTGAATCTTGAATCTTGAACTTCTTAAACTTCTCCTTATAAAAAAGATAAGTGTTCTCTGGGGGGGGGGGGCAGACTGACACTATGTGGAAAGCCTGAAGTCCCTCTACATCCAAGGCTTTCGGCCAGTATCATCCAGACTGGACCGCTGTCCTCCTGCACAGACCCTCATTTCTTTTCATCTGACAAGATTTCCAGAAATCGGATGAGAGACTTTTAAATATATTTTTATTAAATAAAATGTTTTTAAATATTGGCAGTTCCTCCAGACAATGGCAGTGAATGGAGAGAGAAAAAACACAATTCTCCAATCTCCTCTACCGACGCATTTGCCACAATATTACAAACACGATAATAAACGTAATAATAATAATAATAATAGGCTAATAATAATAATAATAGGCTAATAATAATAATAACTTTATTTATATAGCACCTTTAAAAACAGAGCTTACAAAGTGCTTTGACAGACAAAATAAAAGCAGAATACTCAAATTATGAAGGCAATAAAACAATAATAAACAGGGATTAAATTCATAGGAGGACAGGGGTGGAAAAGAGCAAACATTCAAGTAAATAGTGGTATAATCATAGGATGAAAACCAAAATTAATAAAATAATAGAATAAAAGTAAGATAAAATTAAGATTGAGTTAAGATAAAAGATAAAAGACGTAAAAAGACAATAGAAAGATGATAAAAAGATTATAGAAAGCCGATAAACAGACAATAAAAAGTCGATAAAAGATAAAAAGACGATAAAAAGAGGACATCACATAAAAGCAAGTCTATAAAAATGGGTTTTAAGAACTTGTATGTTAGAGATGTATTCCTTCTTCACACAAATCATGTCCGGTCCTCCATGTTGAAAACACACAGAACACAGGCTCAGTGTTTCTGCTCGCTGAGCCATCGGGCCGCTGGGGGGTTTTTAGAAAAGAGTTGAATCCCAGCCAAGTCTGTTCTGCTGGGACCTGCTGGGTTCTGTGAGGGTCCGTCATGGTTCCACCAACACTGGGTCTTCATTAGAGAACACACACACACACACACACACACACACACACACACACCTCCCTGAAGGACTAGTAGATATGCTGCTGCTACTGTTTTTCTAGTGCTAGTGATAAACCCGACAGAATTAGCTTGGGAGAAGTTGTCTTGTAGTTTGGAGGGAGAGTGGAGGCAAACTTTGAACTCCACTTTACTCCGCAGTGAGGAATCATGGGAGATTTACAGATTCAGTGAGTGTGAATCTCAGGTGGTCTTAGGTTTCAGAGTCAGAAGGCATTTAAACACAGAGAGCACCAACCCTTTTCTAACAGTTACTCTTTCCACATCTCATGCTGCTTTTTCTTTCTTAGCGAGCTGAAAAGAGACATTTTCTGACTCTCTCTCTCTCTCTCTCTCTCTCTCTCTCTCTCTCTGTGTGTCATAAAAATCCCAAACTAAACCGTCATCTTTACAACCAAACCCCATTTTAGAAGTCTTTTCTCACACGTAAATCACAGCCAGCCAGTTTCTTGAATACCGCAGATACAAGAAAAGAGAAAGAAACGCATATTTTCTTTCAGAGTTGTGAAAGATCGCAGGCTTCGGGGAAGAGAGTGAAGCGAGTGTGTGTTCACACTGCGAGCAGCATGATCAACAAGTTACTGGAAATCCATTCATTTCCATTAGGGATGAGCAACCGGAGAAACCGCTCAGCGACCGATGACCACTCTTCATGGTCATCGGCCATCAACAGTCAATCAGATTTCTACATTTTCTTGTTCCCTTACTGATGTGATTTTGTTTCATGAACAATAGTTCTGCCTGGCAAGTGCAAAAAGAACAAGAAGTTGATTCCAGCCATTCAAAGCTTCCCAGATCTCTACAACTTTTATTAAAAAGACGACAGGAATAAATGTCTCTGGTTGGAGAACAGCTGCATCCGCTGGGATCGATGGTAAGCTCTGAGTTTCTTCTAGTTAACATGAAAACAATGTAATATTATGAAGGGAATACCAAAGCAGTGCACATTGTAGTACATTGCTTATAGCCCTGCTCCACTGCAGCTATCGGCCGTCAGCCATCGAAGGCATGATTCCTTTAAATCTAAAAAATCGCAGAGGTGCAATTCTCGATGTCTGACGCACACGTTCTCCCTAATTGAAATAAAGAGAAATAAACTTCATATTGGTTTGCCAATCTCTAAGCAGCTTCTGGTCCTCAATCTTTGAACGTTTTTCATCTCTGTGCAGTACAACACTGAATCCTAACCCCCTTACTGCCATTTTTGGGATAGTCCAGTCAGAGCGGGGCCTCCTTGGTCACCAAAGAAATGCAATTGCCTCTCTGCTGGCCCATCGACTTATTTTGTTTCATTGGAAGGCAAAAAAGCCGCCATCCTTTATGCAGTGGATTCAGGAGGTGATGTCAATGTTGAAATCAGAGAAGGTCAGATATACTGTACGTGGATCACGCCAAAAGTTTGATGAAACCTGGTCTCCTTTTATTAGTTATTTTGAAACTCTATCCTTTGACTGAACAATCTGTAGCTGTCATATATGTAAACTGGTTAATTTACGTACCAAAAATGTAAAGGACAAGGCTGGTAATTTTTTTTTTTTTTTCTTCTCCTCGGTTGTTTGTGTGGAGGGTGTGGGTGGGGGTGGGTGTTTATGTTACAGTGGGGTGGGGGTGATAAGTCAGTATGTACATGTAACCATTCCAACTTGAATATATTTGGTATTGTGAAAATGTAAATAAAGTTTTAAAAAAACAACAACTTGATATCGGTTGTTTTCTGGTGTATCCATTCACAACGTTGCAAACCCTGTGGAGCAGGAGAACGTCAGATTGGTGCCACGCTGATGGAAACACAACATGAGCTTAAGAGTTATTTTTCTAGGTTAAAACTTTGTGGCTGCAGACCGCTAACTAGATGCAATCAGAGCATCTCGCACCGCCCAACATCAGTCAGCACAGAGCGGCACATCAACCAAGCTGCTCACAGTGTGTACCAGCAGTCAAACACGACCTAAAGTGAATTTTCGCCTCTGTTTCTGTGCTTTAGCAGACCTTCTACTTGTTCCTCAGCTGTAGCCTGAGCCTGTATAGTTGGCTCCGCCGCTCAGAAATAATGAGATACCAGCGCCAAGCCTGTGGTCAGCTCCACCAATCAGAAGTAACCTAGTGACATGAGAGTCAGTCCTGGTTCAGAAGGGCTCGGTCCAAGATGGCGGCGCGCCAGTGAATTATGTTCTACTGCCCGATTTTGAACCAATAGAATCTTTAATTGTGACAGTAAAACATAAAACCCCAAATTGGATCAAACCAGATATTACGGCCGAATTTAGAAATATTTCAAATGAGGCGATGAACTCACTTATTTGCGTTTTTTACCGGCATCAGACGTGCATGAGTGTGTGTTGCAGCTGGCCACTACTGCATCATTCTCCCACCACATCAAGACTTGGCTTCAAAGGCACACACCCCCCCAACACACACACACACACACACGCACACACACACACACACACACTTTCCTGGTCCCCCCCAGTTAGTGCATCACCCAGTACGTAGCCAACTTGGATGAGGACACTCTTGGATGAGAACATGTGTGAGGTTTTACTTCAGTGACTGATGAGGTTCAGGCTCAAGAGACTTTTGACCCTCGGAGGGAAGAGGATGATGGGAAAGAAAAGCAAAGAGGGTAAACTCCGGGAATTTTAAATGTGACCTAATGTGGAAAAACAGGCACATATTGGAGGATTTTTTAATATTTGGTCTTTCATAGATTATCGATCATTGCGTTCAGAGCTTTAAAATGGTATATTTACCTTAATAGGGGTCAATAAGTACGTTTTATGAATTATTATTGAATCAAAAAATGTAATTTTTCTGATGTAAAATGGATCCCCTGTGAATTTAAATGAGCCTGGATTCATGGCGTTGGGCCACTAATGATTAGGTCATTTAATTTCTCGACGAAACCCAAATGTAAGCAGCGATGGGCCAAGGTGTAAAACATAAAACAGGCATCCTGATATTAATCTGTGTTCTTGTTGCTGGCTCTCCTGTTGGCTTGTCTTATGTGGGAAAAACCTGCTTCACAAATATCTTCCTTATTATAATTACATGTCAGAGACCCAGAGTGTAAAAATATAGCAGATGTGTCAGTTATGACAGTGGTTCAGACTCCTGAAAATGAACAGATCCCCTGCTGCAAGAATAAACCAGCAAAACGGTGAACTTTGACACCAAAAAGGATGATTTATATTTCCCCTAATTTATTTGATTAGTTATTTGAAGAAGCCTGGAAGCTGCAAATATTAATTTTGTCACAGAAAAGGAGCTAGAGATGATCTTTGTGCTGCTGCTACTACTATTGCAGTTTTGCTCTTTTTTCACACTTGGGAAGTTTCCAGGAACAGTCTGATAATCTGGTGGCTGAGAGACACTGGAGTGTTTCTCAAAGTATTAATTTAGTTGTACTGTATAATGTTCAACAAAGAATTGTCTGCGATATTAAAGGGATCTTTATCAATCTCTATCAGTGACCAGTAGGAACTGCAACATCGACACAACTTAACTCTCTATTTTCCTTCTTTCTCTCCATTTTCCTTCTTTCTTTTCTATTTTCCTTCTTTTTTAAATTTCACCTTTTGTCGATGTTGTGATATTTATTTTTTTCTTTTTTCTGGTCTCTCCTTTCTCTGTGGACTGCATGGACTGTTCTAGAATAATACAAAGTCTAAGAAACATAGAGACATGTAAAGAAACATACTGAAATAGTGAAATGCAAATGTTAACTTCTATGTCTTGTTTTTAGGTTTTGTGTGGACTCCAGGAGGAGTAGCCGTTGCATCATGAGCAGCTAATGGTGATCATAATAACAAACAAACAAACAAACTAATAACAAATAACTCCTACAAGTGAGTCTTGAAAGCCATAAATCTCAGCACAGTTGAGTCATTGGTATCAACCCTGTCAACCCCCCAATATCACCATATTCTAGTCATTTTGTGCCACAGGGCAGGAGAAATCTTACTTAAGATTACTTACTTATTGCCCCTTTAAAGCTGCAATAAGCAAAATTTTATGGCCAGTAGAGGGAGACACGGCAACACACAAGTTTACTAGTTTTACAAATTTACTAGTTTAACAAGTATAATAGTTTAACAAGTTCACTAGTTTAACAAGTTTACTACTTTAACAAGTTTAATAGTTTAACAAGTTTACTACTTTAACAAGTATAATTGTTTAACAAGTTCACTAGTTTAACAAGTTTACTAGTTTAACAAGTTTACTACTTTAACAAGTATAATTGTTTAACAAGTTCACTACTTTAACAAGTTTACTACGTTAACAAGTATAATAGTTTAACAAGTATAATAGTGTAACAAGTTTACTAGTTTAACAAGTTTACTACGTTAACAAGTATAATAGTTTAACAAGTTCACTAGTTTAACAAGTTTAATAGTTTAACAAGTATAATAGTTTAACAAGTTCACTAGTTTAACAAGTTTACTAGTTTAACAAGTTTACTCGCTTGCTTCATCGATTCCACCATTACGAGATTTTTTTTTCAGGAATGGGAGGGGGAGAACGCCAAAGCTAGTTTAAAAGCTAGTTGCTGCTGAATGGAGCAGGAGGAGCTTTGTTCAGGAGAGGAATTTGACAACAAGCTTTAGAGAAGAGGAGAAAACAGCAACACAGCTGCTGCTGTGTGGATACTGGTTCATTTCATTATGTCTCAATGAAATCACCATATAGAACACATTAGTTTCTGGACTGGTTATAAGGTCTGATATCACTTATTGCAGGTTTAATGTGGGACAGATACTGTAGTTTAAACTGTAGGTCAGTTGTTTGTAGTGTGTCATATTTTGAGTCTGACTAATCCTGGTATGGCTCACTGTCCTAAAACACCAACTCTGTGCCACAATCAGACCCATTTTCCTCTCCGGTGGTTCCTCTGCTCAGTCAGCTGGCCTAAAATAGAAGACGAGGAATGTTTTCGACTTATATTAGTTCCTGTTAACCGGCTCTAACTCAGTCTCCTCCCTGCTCCGACTCATCGACCTGGAACATCCTTCCCTCCTCTGTTTGGACAAGACAAGTCACATCTCCTGTTGTCTGTTTTTGTTGCTGTGACAATGTGAATGTGTGTGTGTGTGTGTGTGTGTGTGTGTCGGTGGTTAGGTGCACCTATCTCTGTGTAAGTGCGTGTGTGTGTGTGTGTGTGTGTGTGTGCCAGAATGAGCCATCCCTTGGCCAAACTCTTGGGCAGAGGGATGTTGACTCTATTATTTTATTGATATCTGCGGCTGTAAGACAAATATTGTCGTCTTGCAGGTCTGTTTGCTCAGACTGGGTCGGAGGATGTCTGAATTCTTCGCGGCACCTTTTAGCTATTCGCTAAATAAGGCCGACTGTCTGACTTCAAGGAGCAAAAACAAAGAGGAGGTTGCATCATCAACCTTAGCTTCCTGTCTAGTCCCTTGTCCTCATTTGATCCTTAACTCAAGTCCAAGTCTCAGAGGATCTCATCAGTGATGTCCAACGCATTCCAGGAGTTATTTAGTGTGTTGGAATTTACTTTTTTGGTGAACCCACTTTCCCTCAACCTGCCTCACCTAATCCTTCTTCATCAGTTAGTGATTTCCTACATTTCCCAGAATGCCTTTTGAGGGCGGGTGTGGGTGGAGAAATTGGTCTCTCTCCTCTTCTGCGATGGATTTCTCCCTGTATGATTGTTGAACGTCTCTCGGTGCAAAATGGCGGCTCTAGAAAGAAGCCCTCGCTCTTTGATTCTGAGGGACTGACACCAAAACCTGATGTTTACCGCTGATGTTTTACATCCTGAAACATTTTCTCATATCAAACTCCACTGGAGCTGCTGGAAACATCTGGAGGTGACGTCACCTTGTCTACGATTGGCCAGTTATCCACTGAGAAGAAAAATACACCAAACTACTAAAATGGCCAGAAATAGAGTAGTGGTGTCATCGTCGTGGGTGGCAGCCCGTCACAGCAGCTTCTACTTTTCGCTACTTTTTTGCTAGTTTTTGCTATTTTGCTACTTTTTTTTCTCGCTTATTTTAACCTTCCAATGCTCTAGCTCTATAGTTTTATATTTATTTATTTTTTTTTATAGTTTTATATTTATATTACCTTTCGTGTCCGATTCTTTTTACCTTTGCCAATTGCTACTATGACACCTGAATTTCCCCTAGGGGATCAATAAAGTGCAATCTTATCTTAAATGCAAGGCACATCACCAATAGTTGTTTTTAACAGTATTAAAGTGATTCACTGGGATTTCTTTAAGGCCAACACTGCAGTCAAGTTCATATTTTATTGTATTCTCTTCTATTCTTCTATTCAGTTGATTGGAATTTGCCTTCCTGCAGCTGAAGTTAAAAACTCATAAAACACTATCCTGCTCACTGTTTATAGCTACATATATTCAAAAGTCAAAAGTCCACAGTAAAAAAAGAAAAACAAAATTTATTCACATCTCTGTTTGTTCCACCCCAGTGCAAGTCATTACATGTTGCACTCTAATGCATTCTGTAATAAAATGCCATAAAAATAGGTGGCAGGGTGGCATCGCTCCAACCAGAGGCTGAACAGAGGATTTACCAGTGGGGGTATGAATATATTATATCAAAATAAACTTAAAAAGGTGTCTGTGTGTGTTATAAGTGTCCTCTCTGCTAATTCTGCTCTATTTTATAGGAATAACATCAACCGCTTGTCTCACCCACTCAGTTTTCTCAAGCCCTGAACCTCTTGGCCCGTCTCCTGTTTCCCTCCCAACAGGGGCTGAACAAACAGCATTAGCATACGTGGGAGGGGAGTTTTACCATTACTCAGAATCAGATAGTGGGTAGTTACCGTGACATAATGTTATTTAGAATGGCTCGGGACAGAGGGGCTGTATAAATGTGATATTCTTATATCTGGGCTATCTGCATGTCTGCCTGCGGAGCGTGAAGAGCGAGGGAGCGCTGGCTGGGCGAGGGCCGACCCGCAGCCGGGCCGCAACGCACACGCAATCACACAGCGGGTCGTTGATGCCGAGCGATCTGATTGGACGAAGGCGGCGCGTTCAAGCCATGCTGATAATTCCCGTGGAGCGCGGCTAGACGAGCTCGATCAAAAATGGAATCCGTGGTAACACTTTACAACAAGGGTCACTAAGTTAACTAACCCTTATTAAGCATTAACTAACATTAACAGTTAACTAATGTGTAATTTACTAATGGTGTTCATGTTAACTCAGGTATTAATTTATACATTATTTAATAGTTTATAAAGATGCCTATTAAATAATGTATAAATTAATACCTTAGTTAACATGAACACCATTAGTAAATGATTACCAGACACATTAGTTAACTGTTAATTAAGGGTTAGTTAATGCTTATTAAGCATTAACTAACCCTTAACTTACTGACCCTTACTGTAAAGTGTTACCAAAAAACCCAAAAAACAAATAGAAACAGCAGAAGAAAAGATAAGATCAGCATCAAATACAGAATATAATATCTGTAAGTAATTTCACTGTTTTGAGTATTGCACTATGTTGGATAAGCTGTATTTACTGTGTTACCGAATCCGTTGCCATGACAACTCTTGTAGTAACCACGGAGCGACTCGCTGATCTTCCCTGCTCCTGTTTTCGTAGTTTCATGATTTGACGAAATTGGAAGGATGATGCATTTTGTCCCTCTGTTGTGGTGTTTAAAAAATTACACTAATTGGTCTGATGGGGAAGCTATAATTAAAGGTTAAAATTTAAAAATTTGAAGTGTCACAACTGCTACACCACTGGCCCAATTTTGACAAAACTCGGAGAGCCGATGCATCTTGTTGCTGATTCTCAAGTGTTTGTACAGACAGTACACACAGGCATACACACCCACTTACAGATACATCCCGCCAGCAAACACTTTGACGTTGAATACATACGACATGAATGATATGACAGCCTGCACCAGCGTTGAAAACCAGCGTGGATACAGCGCCAAAATGAAAGTTGAGGCAACGTCTGTCGTTTTATGAAATCGAGGCTTAAATGTCTTTCTGATATCACTTCAAAACAGTTCACAAAGCTGCTTTAATGTGAGTTTTTACTGTGACATAAAGCATATTGAGAAGGTTTTGTGCTTATTTGGGTCGGCACTCCACTTCCGAGGTTGAACTTGGCCTCCTCATGCACGTCTTTTTTTTGCTGAGCTCCATCCCAAAGAGGAATTCTTAGGGAAAATCAAGTTTTGCTTTCTCTTCAGACAGCTTGTACCCTGCTGCTTCCCTCATTTCTGTCTCATTTCTGTCCTCGTCTTATCTTCCTTCATAACTTCATTCTCCCTCCTACCTCTTTTCTCTGTTGCCTTCCTTTCCTTGTCCCAGGCTCATGGAGGCTTGTTGAAACCTGGGCAGCACATGGCTGATAAACATCATCAGAGTTACGGACTCGGCCCTCGTCTGTGCTGCTTACGTAAAGCCGTAACAAGGCCCATTTACACAAACAAAATGAGGTAAATTCACCAAAGCCATTTTCTATTTATGCGTAATTAGCCTAATTTCTGCATAAATGGTCAAGCGAAAGAGAAAAAAAGGGGAGAGATTGCATTTTGGATCAGTTTGGGGGTTTTAGATCTAATTGCAGATTTACAAGTATATGTGGTTGATATGCCAAAGTGGCGCATACACACACACACACACACACACACACACACACACACATACACAGAGCCACATTCAAATGAAGTCATTGTAGAAGTCACAGTTTCTCAATTCAATTCAGTTCAAATTTATTGCAATTCCACCTCACACAGATGCACAGCGAGATGTAAAACTTTTTCTTGGGGTCCAAATTAAAATAAGAGCAGCACGGACAATACAAGAGAAAATAGTATAAACAAAACAGTGCAATGCAATTGTAATGTTTAAAAAGTAGAGTTTGGCCTATTTTTACTGCTTGCTTGTTGAACTACTGCTGGACTTTGTTTGGAAAAATAAAGTTTCCTATGATGTAACAATGAATAATCATGTAACTGGCTGATTTAGGCAGTGGTGGAAAGTAACTAAGTACATTTACTCAGGTACTGTACTTAAGTACAATTTTGAGGTACTTGTACTTTACTTGAGTATTTCCATTTTATACTACTTTGTTCTTATACTCCACTACATTTTAGAGGGAAATATTGTACTTTTTACTCCATTACAGTTATTTCACAGCTATAGTTACTAGTTACTTTTCAGATCAATATTTTATATTTAAAACATTTGATCATCTTTATAAAATAACAATAAAATAGCATTGTTATAGATTAGACTACCCAAAAGTATAGCTAAATTGTTAAGATTAGCTTCATGTTGACAACTTTAAAATGCTGCTTACATGTATATGTATGTCAATAAATCAGTATTAATATTCCAATAATTTATGAAAAATATAACTCTCTAAATGGGGACAGTTTGCATAATGAGTACGTTTACTTTGATACTCTAAGTACATTTTGCTGCCAATACTTATGTACTTTTACTTAAGTAAGATTTTGAATGCAGGACTTTTACTTGTAATGGAGTATCTTTACATTGTTGTATTGCTACTTTTACTTAAGTAAAAGATCTCAGTACTTCTTCCACCAGTGGATTTAGGGACACTGGCAGTTTGTGTTGCAATAGATTCATTTGGTTCTACTGCAGTTCTAATGCAGGATAGATGCAGGACTAAAGCATGGAGGGAGATTTCTACAGTGGCTGCTGCTGTGCGACCCGGCCCTCTGCCTCGGCTCAGGCAGCAGAGGTTCATGCAGGTCACAGGTGTGTGTGTGTGTGTGTGTGTGTCTGTGTGTGTGTGTGTGTGTGTGTGTGTGTGTGTGTGTGTGTGTGTGTGTGTGTGTGTGTGTGCGTGTCAGTGCAGGCGGTGCCAGCTGGATGTCAAAGGACACCTCTCAATTTCACAGCTCGCCCCTCAGATAAGCCGCAGCAGCAGCCAGAGGAAGGGCAGAGTGTCAGAGGAGGTAAGAGGAAACTCCCTCTCTTCTTCTCTCTTTGTTTCTCTCCTCTGTCTCCGTTTGGCTGCGTTCACACTGCAGCTCAAAGTGACTGAATTCATTTTTTTCCCCCCTCACATGTCTCACTAATCGTAGCAACACTGTTGCTGTGTTCCTTAAACCCGAACCTCCTTCAACCTGTGTTTTTCCCTCATCTGTATCTTCAGGACATGCAGCAGGATTATGTCGGCTGTTCGCTTAAAAAACAACAAAAACAAAAAAATGGAGGCTGAGGGAGAGCAGCTGGAAGTTTTCCCATTTCTTTGAATCAATCTCAGTCAAGGATACAAAGAATATTATGGTCGATTGTAAACTTTGTGTGGGAGCCAAACTCTTTCCACAGAGAAAAACATGACATCCAGTTTATCACAGCATCAACACAGCAATGAGAGACTCAGGGAAAAACAAGGAGCTGCTGCTGCCAACGAAACAGACAGTAATGGAACAAGGAATGGAACTAATTACTGCTGCTGATGAGGAATCAATAAAGTAATGTGATTACTTATTTAATGAGTAATAAGTAAAGACTAATAGATTACATTTTCCGAGTAACTGATGTTTTCTAAACAGTGTGAACAGCAAAAAGCTGCATGGATTCACATTTTTTTCAATTGGATTCAATAGATATGTGGTATAAAATCTGATCCTGAGCCGTAAAACCTACATGCAAACTTGGATTTGAACGCTCGAAACAGAGTTTGTCAGCGTTGCCATGACAATAAGTAAATCTTGCGTCATTCACTTGAGACGGTTGTCATAATTCTGCCGCCGCAGCAGCTTGGCTGAGCGGCGTCAGGGTGGACGAGATGAAATGTGTTGGAAACAAGCGGGAGAAGCGTATAGGTACAAAAAAAACGAATGACGTCTTTTATTTGCGGCATCGCTGTCAGTTCATATCGGTGTCAGATATGGGTTAGGCCTCCATCCTTGAGTACATATGAAGAGTCATCCAAAAAAAATCAGATACAAGCCGCAGTTCAGAATTGAGCGTGAAATCCTGCGGTGTGAACGGAGCCCTCGTGTCTCTCTCCCTCTCTCTCTCTCTCTCTCTCTCTCTCTCTCTCTGTCCAAAGTTTACACTTTCTCAAAGGAATTTAACACTGGAAATTCCCCCCTCTGACACTCTGACAGCTCTGGTTTGTGTTGTTCGGGATAATCAGTGAATTCCAGCGTGGAGCCGAACCTGTAATTACAAGGGAAATTAGCGATAGACAGTGATTTGTGTCCGTATTCGGGTCGGCTCTGACAGGGAGAGGCGTGTCCGCTCCTATAAGCCTCCTCGCAAAAAAAAAACTGAGTCAATTACAAGGGAGGAATGGCAGGGAAGCTGAATGTGTGTAATGACAGCGCTGGAACATTTAAATTCCCATTCATTGTAAGACAGCTGCGTGTGTTTTTATCAACAAGATTACAGAGTTGTAAAATGTTTTTTTCTATTAAAGTGTTTAGTATCAGTTGAGATTGTATCGGAGCCTTTGCTGCCCTGGGTTATATTTTACATTTAAGGTATTCAGCTGTCAAAAGTTTCAAAAGGACACACCGCATTTTTCTTTATTTCTACTATTTTCCACCTTTTAGAATAACAGTAAAGACATCAAACTATGAAATAACAGGTAACACTTTACAATAAGGGTACAGTTAGTTAATGCTTAATAAGCATTAACTAACCCTTAATTAACAGTTAACTAATGTGTCTGGTAATCATTTACTAATGGTGTTCATGTTAACTAAGGTATGAATTTATACATTATTTAATAGTCATCTTTATAAACTATTAAATAATGTATAAATTAATACCTTAGTTAACATGAACACCATTAGTAAATTACACATTAGTTAACTAATTATTAAGCATTAACTAACCCTTAACTTAGTGACCCTTATTGTAAAGTGTTACCAAATAACACAAATGGAATTATGCAGTGAAAAAAAAAAAAGTGTTAAACAAATCAAAACCATCTTATATTTTAGATTCTTACATACATAGGATCAACTTCACTCTTTATATTTGTCTAAGAAACACATTTCAAGCATTTAAGCAGAGGCCTTTAGATCAGAATGGCTTTAAGAGAATGAAAAACACAGAACATTCAATCAGGTGGGTCCAGACTTTTGATCACCAGGCGGCTCCCTGGCTTCTTCACCTCCTACCACATTGCGTCACGTTGAACGTATAAAACAATGTTCGTCGTTTTGAACGTTTTGTCGAGTTCTCCGCCTCAAACAGCCAAGTTCCCTCCTCAGATGCACGGGGAAGCGAGCTGTGACGCCGGTAATCTTGAAGCCATTTGGCCGGGGGAGAGTCCGCTGCCGAGAACAGCATGAAAACACATTCGGCCCATGTGGTTTTGAAAGCTCAAACCGTTTTTTAAATGCTTCATGTTGCTGAATCACTCCCAGCTGCCACAGTTGCCATCCTGCCAGGCAAGTCACTCACTGATGTGTCAATATCTGGCTGCTGCTGCTGTGCACAGTTTAGGTTTGCTTGGTTTACTTGCACAGATGATAAAAGCAGTGCAAAACACTCTCACTTATCTAACATC
>NW_027283590.1:27500-66628 GCF_046629955.1 Centroberyx affinis | reverse complement strand
CCAGGCCAAACAGTTCCAAACCAGGCCAAACCCAAACCAGGCCAAACAGTTCCAAACCAGACCAAACAGTTCCAAACCAGGCCAAACCAAACCAGATGAACAGTTCCAAACCAAACCAGACAAACAGTTCCAAACCAGATTAAACAGTTCCAAACCAAACCAGACCAAACCAGGCCAAACCAGACCAAACAGTTCCAAACCAGGCCAAACAGTTCCAAACCAGACAAACCAAGCCAGGCCAACAGCTCCAGTTGCAGAGTGTTCCAGGTTGTTTCATCTGAGTCATTATCAGAGAAATCTGAAAAATGTGAAATCTGTTTTTCTGTGAATCATCTCACCATCCTCAGGTTAAGAACCATGGCGACTCACAGAGCGCTCTGATTGGCTCAAAGAAAAGCCTGGTGGATCAGAATAAGGAACCCAGTGTGGTTCTTTAATCCTGTTGGTTCTAAAAGGTTCTAAAAGGTTCTAAAAGGTTCCGTCTGTCTGCAGGTCAGGAGGCGAACGCTGCAGAGAGACACGCTGTCATCAAGACCCCCGAACTGTTCATCCAGAAGATGGACTACCCACAACACACACAGGTCACACACACACACACACACACACACACAGGTCACACACACACACACACACACACACACACACACACACACACACAGGTCACACACACACACACACACACACACAGGTCACACACACACACACACACACAGGTCACACACACACACACACACACACACACACACACACACACACACACACACACACACACACACACACAGGTCACCACACACACACACACACACCACACAGGTCACACACACACACACACACACACACACACACACACACACAGGTCACACACACACACACACACACACACACACACACACAGGTCACACACACACACACACACACACACCACACACACAAGGCACACACACAGGTCACACACACACACACACACACACACACACACACACAGTCACACACACACACACACACACTGGTCACACACACACACACACACACACACACACACACACACACACACAGGTCACACACACACACACACACACAGGTCACACACACACACACACACACGCACAGGTCACAACACACACACACACACACACACAGGTCACACACACACACACACACACAGGTCACACACACACACACACACACACACAGGTCACACACACACACACACACACACACGCACAGGTCACACACACACACACACACACACACAGGTGTTTCCCTCAGCCTCCGGACCGACTCCAGCTGGTCTGACCTTTACTGAACTGAACTGAACTGAACCAAACTGAACTGAACTGAACCAAACTAGCTTTCTGACTAACCTGACCAAGCTCTCCTCACCTTCACCTTCAGGTCCAGATCCTGCCTCAGCACGGAGAGACTCCGCTCTTCAAACAGTTCTTTAAGGTCTGGAGGAAGCTGACGACACCGTCGGCATGGGAACCGGCTAGTGTCCAATCACATCGCAAAGATCGAGAAGGTAAGCCAATCCGTTTAAGATCTCTCGCTTCTCAACCGACATGACAATCCAGGGTCGCTGTACCATCTTTCATCTGAGTCCTCTGACCTCTGACCTTTGACCTTTGACCTTTGACCTCGTTACTATTGGTTGCTCGTTGGTGATCATGAAGCTGATCCTCACTGAAATGACCGGGATGGGAAAGTTAAATGTAAATACTTTTGGCCTGAGATGATTATGACATCAAGCAATCATAAGTTTGTTTGTTAAATTCACCGCTGACTGTTTTCTGACTGTTCAGAGAAGTGACTGACTGTTTAAATTCTCTCTGCTGATTGGACAGGTTCCCTTTGATGCATCAACGCTCCACCAATCAGACGCCATGGCGGCACAGCACGGCATGGTGGACCGAGGAGACGGGGAGAAACAGGTGAGGGGGGGGGGGGGGGGGGAGAGAGAGAGGAGAGAGAGAGAGAGAGAGAGAGAGAGAGAGAGAGAGAGAGAGAGAGAGAGAGAGAGAGAGAGAGAGAGAGAGAGAGAGAGAGAGAGAGAGAGAGAGAGAGAGAGAGAGAGAGAGAGCGCTTTGGCTTCGGGCTCCGTCAGCTTCACCTCCTCCTTCTTCACCTCCGTCTTCTTCGGTTCCACTTTCTTCGGTGCCATGCTAGAGAGAGAGAGAGAGAGAGAGAGAGAGAGAGAGAGAGAGAGAGAGAGAGAGAGAGAGAGAGAGAGAGAGAGAGAGAGAGAGAGAGAGAGAGAGAGAGAGAGAGAGAGAGAGAGAGAGAGAGAGAGAGAGAGCTCCACTGCTCTCTGAACACTCGGTCAGTGGTTTTAATTTGTGATTAAACATAAATAGCGCAAAAAGAAAAAGTCGGATCAAACAGTTGAAGTGAGCATGAATCTACATTATGATCCAATAACAACATGAACGATTTCTACAGCAGCTCACTGACTGATGCTGCTAGAGCTGAACTGACTGACATCTGGATTCAATTTGAATTTATTTGTGTGTGTGTGTCTGTCTGTCTGCCTGTCTGTCTGTCTGCCTGCCTGTCTGTCTGTCTGTCTGTCTGTCTACCTGTCTGTCTGTCTGCCTGCCTGTCTGTCTACCTGTCTGTTTGTCTACCTGTCTGTCTGTCTGCCTGTCTGCCTGTCTGTCTGTCTGTCTGTCTGTCTGTCTGTCTGTCTGTCTGTCTACCTGTCTGTCTGTCTGCCTGTCTGTCTACCTGTCTGTCTGTCTGTCTGTCTGTCTGTCTACCTGTCTGTCTACCTGTCTGTCTGTCTGTCTGTCTGTCTACCTGTCTGCCTGTCTGTCTACCTGTCTGTCTGTCTGTCTGCTGTCTGTCTACCTGTCTGTCTGTCTACCTGTCTGCCTGTCTGTCTGCCTGTCTGTCTACCTGTCTGTCTGTCTGCCTGTCTGTCTGCCTGTCTGTCTGTCTGTCTGTCTGTCTGTCTGTCTGTCTGTCTGTCTGTCTGTCTGTCTGTCTACCTGCCTGTCTGCCTGTCTATCTACCTGTCTACCTGTCTACCTGTCTGTCTGTCTACCTGTCTACCTGTCTGCCTGTCTGTCTGCCTGCCTGTCTACCTGTCTGTCTGTCTGCCTGTCTGCCTGTCTGTCTGCCTGTCTGTCTGTAGATCTGGCGTATAGAGGGATCAGACAAGGTGTCAGTTGACCCGTCTGTCCACGGTCAGTTCTATGGAGGAGACAGTTACATCAACCTGTACCGATACCAGCACAACAACAGACAGGGCCACATCATCTACATATGGTGAGATATAATAATAATACAACATATATGACACTATATCTTATAAATTAGACTATAACTACCAGAACAACAGACAGCAGAACATCATCTACATAGTGAGATAAAATAATATACTGTTATATATTACACTATATATAAGTTGTATATTAGACTACAGCGGAACATCATCTATATGCAGATGATGTTAAAGCTTCAACCTGCTCATTATCACCTGTCTGTCTCTCCTTCCAGGCAGGGGGCGGAGTCTAGTCAGGATGAGGTCGGAGCGTCGGCCATCTTGGCTGTCCAGCTGGATGAGGAGCTGGGAGGGGGGGCTGTACAGGTACACACACACACACACACACACACACACACACACACACACACACACACACACACACACAGGTTATTGATTACCTAGTGGTCTAATCTGTGTGTTTACAGGTGCGGGTGGTCCAGGGCAAAGAGCCCGCCCACCTCATGAGCATGTTCGGGGGACAGCCAATGGTGGTGTACAGGGGCGGGACTTCCAGAGAGGGCGGCCAATCAGAGGTGGCAGAGACCCGTCTGTTCCAGGTTCGAGCGAATCCAGCAGGAGACTCCAGAGCTGTGGAGGTCAGAACCAAGAACCAGAACCTGCACATCAATACAGACCACAGCCAGATATATAAAACTGTCTCCTCCTCCTCCTCCTCCTCAGGTGGAGCCGGTCTCCTCCAGTCTGAACTCCAGTGATGTCCTCCTCCTCGTCTCCTCCTCAGGCTGCTGGCTGTGGAGAGGGAGGAGCAGCAGCTCAGCTGAGGAGCAGGGAGCTCAGAAACTCTCTGAGCTCCTGCAGAGCCCCGCCTCCCTGCTGGAGGAGGGGGAGGAGGGAGGTGAGGGGGGTGGGGGGGTGGAGGTGGAGGTGAGGGGGAGGAGGGAGGTGAGGGGGAGGAGGGAGGTGAGGGAGGTGAGGGGGGGGGGGGGGGGACAGTAAAGTCAGCTCCATGTTTTCCACAGTGCCTTCTCTTCTCTTTACACCAGTTCAACCCTGACTGTGTGTGTGTGTGTGTGTGTGCGTGTGTGTGCACAGATGCATTCTGGGAGGTGTTGGGGGGGCAGACAGAGTACTGCAGCTCCCCCAGGCTGAAGACCCAGATGGAGGCTCATCCTCCTCGTCTGTTCGCCTGCTCCAACAAGACCGGCAACTTCCTGGTCAGTCTGTCATGTGACACAGCCTGTCATGTGACACAGCCTGTCATGTGACACAGTCTGTCATGTGACACAGCCTGTCATGTGACACAGTCTGTCATGTGACACAGTCTGTCATGTGACACACATCACAACACACACACACTGACATACACACTCTCTATATAAATATATATACAGCACACACACACTCTGTCTCAGTATCACAGACAGTTTACTGTCTGAGCTTCATTAAAATATAAATATGATAATACAAAGAAAACATCTGGATACATATCAAGTATTTTATAGCTCAGTGTGTGTGTGTGTGTGTGTGTGTGTGTGTGTGTGTGTGTGTGTGTGTGTGTGTGTGTGTGTGTGTGTGTGTGTGTGTGTGCAGATCGAGGAGGTTCCAGGTGAGTTGACCCAGGATGACCTCGCTCCTGATGATGTCATGATCCTGGATACCTGGGACCAGGTGAGTCTCCTGCCGTCACCATGGATACAGGCCCCGCCTTTCTATTCTCCTGCCCTCCTCGCCTCCTTCCCTCCTCCTCTCTCGCCTCCTTCCCTCCTCCTCTCTCGCCTCCTTCCCTCCTCCTCTCTCGCCTCCTTCCCTCCTCCTGTCTCGCCTCCTTCCCTCCTCCTGTCTCACCTCCTCCCCTCCTCCTGTCTCACCTTCTCTCTCCTCCTGTCTCGCTTTCTCTCTCCTCCTGTCTCGCCTCCTCTCTCACCTTCTCTCTCCTCCTGTCTCGCTTTCTCTCTCCTCCTGTCTCGCCTCCTCACTCCTCCTGTCTCGCCTCCTTCCCTCCTCCTGTCTCACCTTCTCTCTCCTCCTGTCTCACCTTCTCTCTCCTCCTGTCTCGCTTTCTCTCTCCTCCTGTCTCGCCTCCTCTCTCCTCCTGTCTCACCTTCTCTCTCCTCCTGTCTCGCTTTCTCTCTCCTCCTGTCTCGCCTCCTCACTCCTCCTGTCTCGCCTCCTTCCCTCCTCCTGTCTCACCTTTTCTCTCCTCCTGTCTCGCCTCCTTCCCTCCTCCTGTCTCACCTCCTCCCTCCTCCTGTCTCACCTCCTCTCTCCTCCTGTCTCGCCTCCTTCCCCCCTCCTGTCTCACCTTCTCTCTCCTCCTGTCTCACCTCGTCTCTCCTCCTGTCTCGCCTCCTTCCCTCCTCCTGTCTCACCTCCTCCCCTCCTCCTGTCTCACCTCCTCCCCTCCTCCTGTCTCACCTCCTCTGTCCTCCTGCAGGTGTTTGTTTGGATCGGAGAGGAGGCTCATGAGGAGGAGAAGAAGGAGGCCGTGGCTTCAGGTGAGATGACAGACAGGTGATCCGGTCTGATCCTAAACGATCTCATTTCCTCACGGGGATCGATCACATTTCATGTAATCTTAAATCCGCTGATCTGGATCTGTCCGTGTGGCGTGTGATTGGCTGTTTGTTACAGACTCCGCCTCTTTCATGTGAACACACAGCTCAAGAGGGAAAGTCTGACTGAGTTAAAGAGTTGAAAACCTTCATGATACAGATTCAGTCTGACAGAGACTCAGAGGTTCAGAGACTCAGAGGCTCAGAGGTTCAGAGACTCAGAGGCTCAGAGGCTCAGAGGTTCAGAGACTCAGAGGCTCAGAGGTTCAGAGGCTCAGAGGTTCAGAGGCTCAGAGGCTCCTCAGAGGCTCAGAGGTTCAGAGACTCAGAGGCTCAGAGACTCAGAGGCTCAGAGGTTCAGAGGCTCAGAGGCTCAGAGGCTCAGAGGCTCAGAGGTTCAGAGGCTCAGAGGTTCAGAGGCTCAGAGGCTCAGAGGCTCAGAGGTTCAGAGGCTCAGAGGTTCAGAGGCTCAGAGACTCAGAGGTTCAGAGACTCAGAGGTTCAGAGGCTCAGAGGCTCAGAGGTTCAGAGACTCAGAGGTTCAGAGGCTCAGAGGCTCAGAGGTTCAGAGGCTCCTCAGAGGCTCAGAGGTTCAGAGGTTCAGAGGTTCAGAGGCTCAGAGGTTCAGAGGCTCAGAGACTCAGAGGTTCAGAGGCTCAGAGGCTCAGAGGTTCAGAGGCTCCTCAGAGGTTCAGAGGTTCAGAGGTTCAGAGGCTCAGAGGTTCAGAGACTCAGAGGCTCCTCAGAGGTTCAGAGGCTCAGAGACTCAGAGGTTCAGAGGCTCAGAGGCTCAGAGGTTCAGAGGCTCCTCAGAGGTTCAGAGGTTCAGAGGCTCAGAGGTTCAGAGGTTCAGAGGCTCAGAGGTTCAGAGGTTCAGAGACTCAGAGGCTCAGAGGTTCAGAGGCTCAGAGACTCAGAGGTTCAGAGGTTCAGAGGCTCAGAGGTTCAGAGGTTCAGAGACTCAGAGGCTAGATAAGGCTGGGTTAGGGTTAGACTGAAGCCAGATAACGAGAAGATATCCAGGAGATGTTCAACCTGCTTCATAGTCCAGGACCCAGGTCTTCACATCTCTCTCTCTCTCTCTCTCTCTCTCCCCCCCCCCCCTCCCTCAGCGGTCAGGTACCTGGACAGTGACCCGTCAGGCAGACCCCCCTCCACCCCCACAGTGCGGGTGCAGCAGGGATTCGAACCCCCGACCTTCACCGGCTGGTTCCTGGGCTGGAACCTCGAGTTCTGGAGCAGTGACCCACTGGAGAGAGAGATGGAGGGGCTGCATGTCTGACACACACACACACACACACACACAGTCTGACACACACACACACACACACACACACACACACACACACACACACACACACACACACACACACACACACAGTCTCCATCACTGTGCTAAACTGGATGAAACAGTAGTCTGGTCTTTACTGTGTTGACAGTCTGGTAGAACTACAGTACTGCTCTGCTAAATAATACCTACCTGTCTGTCTGTCTACCTGTCTGTCTCTCTACCTGTCTGTCAAATAAACAGCCTTACTCTCTCTGGTGTGTGTGTGTGTGTGTGTGTGTTGTGTCAGGTTTCAGCCAGCAGGGGGCGGAGCTTCTCTCAGTTCAGTGATCCTACTTCGGTGCGTTTCATTGGTTGTTTCCCCCGGCCCTCCTCCACTTCCCCTCCTTCACTTCCTCTCCTTCTCTTCCCCTCCTCCACTTCCTCTCCTCCATCTTCAGTGTGGTTCCATCACTCTGATCAGTGAACTTCCTGTTCGACCCTTCAGGCAGCGAGTCAACAACGATGTAGACTGCACAAGTGCATATTTCCCAGGATGCATTGTGATTGTCCGTCACTTCCGGTGCACGAGGTGAAAAAAATAATCGCAAGTAAACAAACAATATTTAGAGGATTTAGACATATTTATGAAATGAACCCATCTGCAATATTTCATTACTCATTGTTCTGTGTCATTTTTATTATGTAGTTATTATTAATTATTAGGCCTGCTTAAGGGCAAGCGCGTTCCATTTTAAATATTCTGCTCCCCCTCAGACCCCGCCCCCCCTGCTCTGACCCCGCCCCCTGCTCTGACCCCGCCCCCTGCTCTGTAAGTGGCCACTCGTGTTACGTATGGTGCTACGTGTTATGTGCTGAGGGGAAGAGGAGGAGGTTCAGATGACTGATGGAACAGATCAGATGTCTGGACTTCATGGCTCTCAGACTCTCAGGAAGTTTCTGGTCCAGCTCAATATGGAGGACAGCCGACCAGCAGCTGAGCGCTCTGCCTCACTGCTGCTAACCTGTTAGCTGCTAACCTGTTAGCTGCTAACCTGTAAGCTGCTAACCTGTAAGCTGCTAACCTGTTAGCTGCTAACCTGTTAGCTGCTAACCTGTTAGCTGCTAACCTGTTAGCAGCTAACCTGTAAGCTGCTAACCTGTTAGCAGCAGCTAACCTGTTAGCAGCAGCTAACCTGGTGTTCGATGAATCATTTTGTCTCTAAAATGTAAATAATGACTCAGCGTTTCACACGGTGATGTCAGTCTGGTGTTCGCCACAGAAACACACTTCCTGTCTGCCGTGGCTCCGGAGGCGGTCTGACCTGTAGTGAGACCGGCTCCACAGCGCCCCCCTACAGCTCAGACCGCCTCTGAATCCAAGGTGGGCATTCCTACAGAGACCCAGGTCAGTCTAACAGGATGATCCACTTCACACCAAAGACCCACAGAAACCATCAGGCTGACCTCACAGCACCAAGAGCCAGGCAGCATCCAGCAGGAGAGTGAAGTGGATCATCGGGTTCAAGTGGCTCCTCCTTCAGCCATGTTTCACTGAGCTAAGCCCACGACCCCCCCCCCCCCCCATCACAGACCATGTGATGTGAAAGCAGGACTCAGACTCAACATGAAAACAAAATGTCTGATATTTCATTAGAAAATAGAAATACATGAAATTCATAAAACAATGCAGACATCAGACAGTAAGATTTTAGACAAATAAACACGGCATTTCAAACAGCCTGGCAATACTTTACATGGGGACCTTCAAAATAAAAGCCAGTGTTGGCCTTCTTTAACCAGGTTTTAAAGAGAATCCTCTTCAGCTCCAGCTGTTAAAACAGTGTCCAGGCAGTGAAAACACGGACCGGACCGCACCAGACCGGACCGGAATCAAAACACCATGGGTCTGACTCCAGTTCATGATTTTTGTCCCGTCAGAAACCGCTCAGTTCGTCCCGGCGGTGCGACTCCACTCGCTCCATCGGCCAATCAGATGAGGGGGGGGGGGGGGGCCTCAGGCCGGGCTAACCTGCCAAAAACACTTTCATTACTGCTGGTCCAAAGGAGAGTTTCAGTGTCCCATGACCTGAACATTAGCATTGGTTTCAACTCTGCGGCATGATTATGGTAACACTGATAATCCCAATTATTTTACTAAATATTGTTATTAAATTATTAAAGCACTCCCACTCCTCCGTTCCATTCAAATACACAAAAAAACTCATGATCAGTTTGACCATGAAAACTATTTCCTCACAGAACCTAACCCTAACATGAAATATTGTCCTGAGAATAAATTCATCATTCACTGTATGAATGTCAGCAGGTTTGTTGGAGACTGAGGCTCCGCCTCCTCGCTGCTGAGGCTCCGCCTCCTCGCTGCTGAGGCTCCGCCTCCTCGCTGCTGAGGCTCCGCCTCCTCGCTGCTGTTCTGATGGGCAGCGACTGATCAGCTGGATGTTTGAGTCAAGATCATTTATTGTTTCTCAAACTCATTCTGCATCTTTTTTCCTGTCAGGGACACACAGCGGCCCTCATTTATACCACAGAAACCAGCGCAGATCCGAGTGCAGAAACCCTCTCAGGACCGGGTTCAGCTGTGATTCATGAAACGTTCGTATCTCTCTGATCACAGTGTCAGAACGATCGGGCGTTGATAAATGTGGAGGCTGAAAACAATCCTCATTTAAATATCACACCCCTAAATATTCTGGGTTCAGAGGCCTCGCCCCCAGAGTTTACCACATGGAGAGGCGTCATACGTCCAAGAAGAGAAACTTCTCCGACCTCCAGATAGAAACTCTGACCTCTAAAGTCCAACTGAACCAGTTAGTTCTGTTTGGTCTGGAAAGTGACATCAGAGGAAGTCGGAAAACACAGCATGGAAATAAATCTCTGCTGCGGTCGACAGCGTTGCCGTCGACAACCGAACTCCAGCTGAGGT
This sequence comes from Centroberyx affinis, assembly GCF_046629955.1. Taxonomy (NCBI): domain Eukaryota; kingdom Metazoa; phylum Chordata; class Actinopteri; order Beryciformes; family Berycidae; genus Centroberyx; species Centroberyx affinis. The sequence goes on along the minus strand of NW_027283590.1, from coordinate 56,636 downwards.
TTGTTTTTTTTATTTAACCTTTATTTAACCAGGCGAAATCAATTAAGAACATGTTCTTATTTACAATGATGGCCTGACAAGAGGCATAAGCTTCTTGATGGGGGGGGGGGGGGGGGGGGCTGTGAGGGAGAAAAGATAGGTTTGAATATTTAATTTATACATCTGTGATATTTATAGCCTATATATATATAATAGTAGCCTAATATAAAGCTTGTATCACAATTCTTTACATTTAGGTGAAGAAAAAATGGTCAGACCTCAAACAAGTAGACTATCTCAAAATGAAAGAGAAATGAATCTTACACCAGAAAACTGTTAACCCCGTTAATTGCAAACAATTTGAAAATACCTATTTATGTTAGGGATAGGCTGTATGACACATAGTCGATGTAGGCCTTTACGAAATATAATATTTTGCCACAGGCTACATATTTTTAAGTGATGAATATGTGGCTGCATATGCTTAGATGCAGTCAGGATATATGGTCTAATAACAATTCTCTGACTCAGCAGATTTACTCTGCTGCACCAAGTCCAGCTGACTGGAAAACCTGCTGCAGGAGTTCAGACTTGATGTGAGATTTGATCGAAGCTCCTCAGGGTTCAGACTGATAAACACTGAGCTCTGTGTGGAAATGAGCCAACACCAGCTTTCTGTCCTACGTTTGTTTCCTAAATGAGGGCCAGTGTGTCCGAGTGTATAAAGGTTGAATATAATTAATATTAATAATTAATTATTATCGGTGAACGGTGATAATATCGTATATTGTGATATTTTGGCGGGACAGCATCGCAATATTACATTTTGGATATCGCCCAAGCCGAGTTTCAATGTTTCAGTGTCCCATGTCTAACAGCTGTTCATTTCATTACTGTTGGTTTCAATGGAAAGTTTTAAATTACCAGACAGAAGCAGCCAATCACAACTTGATCAGTCTGCGTTGTGATTGGACCGTGATCAGGTGGCTGTTGTCCACCTCCCTGAACTCTTCATCCTGGGAGAAGATGTCAGACAGGAAGTATCTCTCCTGCTCCCCCTGCTCCTCCTCCACCTCCACCTCCTCCTCCTCCTCCTCCTCCTCCTCCTCCTGCTCCTCCTCCTCCTCCTCCTCCTGCTCCTCCTGGTCGGCCGGTCTGAGCCTCTCCAGCTGCTCCTTCAGCTGAGGAAGAAACTTCTCCTGCAGGAAGTCAATGATCTCTACAGGAAGTAGAGGAGAGGATGTTAGATTCAGGCAGACAGGTAGACAGACAGGCAGGCAGACAGGCAGGCAGACAGGCAGGCAGACAGGCAGGCAGACAGGCAGGCAGACAGGTAGACAGACAGACAGACAGACAGGCAGGCAGACAGGTAGGGAGAAACTGGATGCTGACCACAGTAGGATAAACTGGTCCAGTTGGGAACTCTGGAGACCTTCAGCGAGTGGAAACTCCTCTGGACCCAGTGAGGACTCACTTTACTGCAACACAACAAGGAATACAGCTAGTACAGCTAGTACAGCTAGTACAGCTAGTACTACTACATACTACACCAATACTATTACTACTACAACCCTACTACAACACTATAATATGACTGCTAATAGACAATCTCCTCTGGACCCAGTGAGGAGTCACTTTACTGAAATAAAAAAAGGGAAGTCTGCAGAACCAGCTGAACTGTAAAAGTTTGTTTTACGCAGCAGCAAGTGAAGAAACAAACCTGTTTCAGCACTAAGTCTTCATCAGTGTTCCCTCTGATGAAGACTTGGTGCTGAAACAGGTTTGTTTCTACAACAATCTTTTGTAATTCAGTTGGTTGTGCAGACTTCCCTCCTTCAGGAATCTGTCTGCAGGACAGTCTGCACCCTGAAGGCAAGGAGCAATTTCTTTATTCTTCTAAGATAAAGAAACTAAACATTTATTATCACTTACTGCTGCTAGTACTGCTTGTACTACACTGCTACATACATCCTACCACACTACTACACCACTAGAAGTACTACTACTACTACTACTACTACAGCACTGTAGTACTATCAGCAGAGCAGCATCACATGAAGTATTTGACCTTTGACCTCACCCGACAGCTTGGGCGACCTCGTCCCAGTCGATCAGCGCTGCATCGTCCACATGCATACCGTACAACCTGACACACAACAGGGACATTACTATCATCATCATCATCAATATCATTATCATTATTATTAGATCTTCTGGGTTAAAATGATAAATCCAGAGAATGCAAGGCTGTGCTGGTGCTGGTGTCATAACTGCTGGATAAAATGTAATTTGTCCCTCTAAAGATGCTGAAAACATAATAAAATCTGCTAATCCAATAAATTCCTACATAATCTAATACAATCACATTATTATATTAAAGGAATAGTTCACCCAAAAATGAAAACTCTGTCCTCATCTCCTCCCCCTCATGCAGGTGAACCTCAGGTGAAGTTTGTCCATATAACACACAGGGAGGCTGCAGCACAACTCCATAGCAGCCTTCTCCAAAACAACTGAAGTCAGTGGGGACCAGTTCTTCAGAGTTCCACAAAGACCTACAGTATATTTACACCATCATTTAGTGCAAATCTGAACTACAGCTGATTGATCTGCAACAAATAATGGTGTCTAGGTCTTTCTATTCACAGTGTGATTGTTTGTCTGTTTTTGTTTTGGAGCTCTAAAGAACAGGTCCCCATTGACTTCAGCTGTTTTGGAGAAGGCTGCTACCAAGCTGTGCTGCAGCCTCCCTGTGTGTTATATGGACTAACAAACTTCACCTGAGTTTCATCTGGCCTGAGGGGGAGGAGATGATGAAGGTAGTTCAGGGTAGTTCAGGGTAGTTTAGGATAGTTTAGGGTAGTTCAGGGTAGTTCAGGGTAGTTCAGGGTAGTTCAGGGTAGTTCAGGGTAGTTTAGGATAGTTCAGGGTAGTTCAGGGTAGTTCAGGGTAGTTCAGGGTAGTTCAGGGTAGTTCAGGGTAGTTCAGGGTAGTTTAGGATAGTTTAGGATAGTTCAGGGTAGTTCAGGGTAGTTCAGGGTAGTTCAGGGTAGTTCAGGGTAGTTCAGGGTAGTTTAGGATAGTTTAGGATAGTTCAGGGTAGTTTAGGATAGTTCAGGGTAGTTCAGGGTAGTTCAGGGTAGTTCAGGGTAGTTCAGGGTAGTTCAGGGTAGTTTAGGATAGTTTAGGATAGTTCAGGGTAGTTCAGGGTAGTTCAGGGTAGTTCAGGGTAGTTCAGGGTAGTTCAGGGTAGTTCAGGGTAGTTTAGGATAGTTCAGGGTAGTTCAGGGTAGTTTAGGATAGTTCAGGGTAGTTCAGGGTAGTTCAGGGTAGTTTAGGATAGTTCAGGGTAGTTCAGGGTAGTTTAGGATAGTTCAGGGTAGTTTAGGATAGTTCAGGGTAGTTTAGGATAGTTCAGGGTAGTTTAGGGTAGTTCAGGGTAGTTCAGGGTAGTTCAGGGTAGTTTAGGATAGTTCAGGGTAGTTTAGGATAGTTCAGGGTAGTTTAGGATAGTTCAGGGTAGTTTAGGATAGTTCAGGGTAGTTCAGGGTAGTTCAGGGTAGTTCAGGATAGTTCAGGGTAGTTTAGGATAGTTCAGGGTAGTTTAGGGTAGTTCAGGATAGTTCAGGGTAGTTTAGGCTTCGTCCGCTAGCCGACACGGCTTCGCACGCGTCTACGTACTGACACCTAGAGAAGCTAGTCCATCTGAAACTTTGTCCGCTGGTCTGAGGTCAGTGTGAAGTGGATTTAGATCTGGTCTGAGGTGAGTTTAGATCTGCTCTGAGGTGGATTTAGATCTGGTCTGAGGTCAGTGTGAAGTGGATTTAGATCTGGTCTGAGGTTAGCTTACGTGTTGATTAGGTGGATTTTGGCCTGAACAGCCTCTGGACCTCGTCTGAAGGCCAAATGTTGACCTGGTGCCATCTTGAATTTCAAGATGTTAAACCTGGAAGGACAGACAGACAGTCTGAGAGACAGACAGACAGACAGAGAGACAGACAGACAGACAGACAGACAGACAGACAGACAGTCTGAGAGACAGACAGACAGACAGACAGACAGACAGACAGACAGACAGACAGACAGACAGACAGACAGTCTGAGAGACAGACAGACAGACAGACAGACAGACAGACAGACAGTCTGAGAGACAGACAGACAGACAGACAGACAGACAGACAGTCTACAGCTTTTCATCACAGCCTCTCTAACGATGTTACAGAGGAGTCATGTAGATCTAACTGATCAACAATCAACCACAGAACAAAATGATGGAATATATATAATATATATATATTATATATATATGATATATATATTTGACAGGGTCAAATAGAGACAAACAGACTTCAGTTGAATCAAAAGTCACTGGTTAACGGTCAGTTTTTAAAATGATCCTGACTGATGATCTGGTTCAGTTCAGACCGGAGAAGTCGATCCCAGCTTCCATGACTCAGAAACAAAGATGGAGAACAGCTGATCCACCGCTGGGTGGATGGGAAGATCAGAAGGAGTTTTACTGAGGTTTTTATCTTTATTTTCATGAATGCTTCCTGATCAGCTGGCTGTGTTAACTCATGATGTAACGTTATGAAAGCAAACATCTAAATATCCATGATCTGTCTGTTCAAAAGTCTGCAGACCGGAGCCTCTGGCCCCGCCCACAATCTGTCACAGAGACACATCAATCATGTTGATTACAGCTTACTGACCATTTGATCCGGCACTGGGACCAGGATCTGGTCTGGACCTGCTGGCTGATCTCCTTCCAGGGCAGGTTATTGCACAGCTGACTCCTGGACACCCAGGGACCTGAGGAACCAGAGGGACCTGAGGAACCTGAGGAACCTGAGGAACGCTCCTGGACCAGAACCTCCATGTGGGCCTTCAGAGCCTGCTTCAGCCTGGACTCCTCCTCACTGTTCCAATGCCCATGGCTGCGGGCTGAACACACACACACACACACACACACACACACACACACACACACACACACACACACACACACACACACACACACAGAGAATCTGATTGCAAACTGCATTTCTTTTGAACAACTGAATTCTGATTTGTATAAACATTTGTGTTTCTGAGGTTTAGCTGAATTGTTTTTAAGTTCTGGACCTTAACGAGTTCTGGACCTTAACGGGTTCTGAGCCTTGACGAGTTCTGGACCTTAACAAGCTCTGGACCTTAGCGAGTTCTGGACCTTAGCGAGTTCTGGACCTTAACGGGTTCTGAGCCTTAACGAGTTCTGGACCTTAACAAGCTCTGGACCTTAACAAGCTCTGGACCTTAGCGAGTTCTGGACCTTAACGAGCTCTGGGCCTCAGAACCAGTACTGCCAGTCTTCTTGTTCCAACAGCTGATTGGATGTTGAGATTTTATTGTTTTACAACAATTCACAACTTAGCTTCATAACATTCTATTATTGTTCCTGTATTCTGTATTCTGACGAACCACTGGCTTCTTTTTCTCCTTGTTTTCAATGGAGAGGAGGTGAAGCTGCCTGTCTGTCTGTCTGTCTGTCTGTCTGTCTGTCTGCCTGCCTGTCTGTCTGTCTGTCTGTCTGTCTGTCTGCCTGCCTGCCTGTCTGTCTGCCTGCCTGTCTGTCTGTCTGTCTGTCTGTCTGCCTGTCTGTCTGTCTGTCTGTCTGCCTGTCTGCCTGTCTGCTAAATCTGAGGACCTGGGTGGAGCCAGTCGGGGTGAAAGGTCGTTACCGATTTGAGCGAAGCGTTTCTGCAGAGCGTAGACACTGCGGTCCATCTTCTGGGAGATGGTTCTCCAGTGGTTACCATGGAGATTCTGGAGCTTCACCAGAGAGTGGACCTCCTCCTCTGAGAACCTGAAGGAGAACACACAGAACTAGAACCTACAGAAACAAGGTTCCTCCTCTGAGAACCTGAAGGAGAACACACAGAACTAGAACCTACAGACAGAAGGTTCTAGTTCTGTTTATTACTCCAATTTGTTGTTGATTTGTTGTTTTTTCTTAACTTTCAGACGGCCCTTCACCTGTCTTAAAACTCCTACAGTGAAAAGGTAAGCCTCTAATATCATATATTTAAACACATTTTAGACAAGTAGGTTATAGTTCAAAGTCTTCATAGGTTCCCCTACACCTAACATTAAGATGAACATTTATTGTAAAGCTTTATTTGGTGTAGGGCCAGGTAGGCCTCTGTCTCATGTCTGTTGGAAATAAGATGCAAATTTTACAGTTAAGAGCAACCAATGTTTAAATCTTTGCTCTAGTTGCTCTAAATAGGTTTTTCCCCAATTGTTTTGTAGATGGAAGAACTTTGGGTTGCCTCCTAGCTTTGTCTCCTAGCCTCCTAGCTTTGTCTCCTAGCCTCCTAGCCTTGTCTCCTAGCCTCCTAGCCTTGTCTCCTAGCCTCCTAGCCTTGTCTCCTAGCTTCAATGGCAGTAAGCCTAAAGTTTATTAACCAGAATTAATTCAGGCTCTATTTTGAGAAGTTCTTAAGTTGGAAAATTAGAGAAATTCGTAAGAAAATATTGAGGAATTTCACTTAAGAGCCTTCTTAAGAACTTCCTAATATTTCCTCTTATTTCTTCAGATCTATCTAGAACACTTTGGTGAATCCGGCCCCAGGTAGTTACAGTAGTTGACCTCTGACCTTCCCAGGTGGTTCTGTCCATCAAACATCTTCTTTGCTCTGATATAAACCTGCTGGCAAGGCCTGGGGACGCCCTCCGCTACAGACAGACAGACAGGTGGAGAGACAGACAGGTGGAGAGAGAGACAGGTGGAGAGACAGACAGGTAGAGAGACAGACAGGTGGAGAGAGGGAGAGAGAGACAGAGATACTTTGTCTCAGTAAAAGAAAAGAAAAAGATAAAGTCTTCACCTTTAAAAGAAAATCCTTAAAGAGATGTTCCTCCTACAGAGACTACAGTCAGGGGGCGATGACAGAGGAGCAGCTTCAGACCGGCTTGGTGCTATGGAGCGCTGAGGAGCAGGCTGAGGAGCAGGCTGAGGAGCCGGCTGAGGAGCAGGCTGAGGAGCAGGCTGAGGAGCAGGCTGAGGAGCAGGCTGAGGAGCAGGCTGAGGAGCAGGCTGAGGAGCAGGCTGAGGAGCAGTCTGAGGAGCAGGCTGAGGAGCAGGCTGAGGAGCAGGCTGATGTCAGCTTTTCATGTGTTTTCCTCCGTCCCCCCGCTCCCACATCACACCGCATCACAACAGGAAGGAAAGCCCGCCTTCTGCTCGATCTGATTGGCTGCCTGGACCGAATGTGACACTGACGAGCGATGCGACTCCGCGCCTCGCGCTGAAAAGTTGAGATTATTTTAACTTTTATGCGCGGCTACAAACCGCCAGAAAAACGCGGCGTGCCACAGGAACACAGCGGTTTGGTGCCGACACGTTTCTACTGACGCTCCTCGGTCTGATCGCCCCCTCAGTGTTTTCTCCTTCATGGTGAATCTGTCTTCCTAAACAGGTGGAATGTCCCTTTAAGGCCTGTAACACTATGTAATAACACACTATGTGATAACACATTATGTGATAACACATTATGTAATAACACATTATGTGATAACACATTATGTGATAACACATTATGTAATAACACATTATGTGATAACACATTATGTAATAACACATTATGTGATAACACATTATGTGATAACACATTATGTGATAACACATTATGTAATAACACATTATGTAATAACACATTATGTAATAACACATTCTGTGATAACACATTATGTAATAACACATTATGTAATAACACATTCTGTGATAACACATTATGTGATAACACATTATGTAATAACACATTATGTAATAACACATTATGTAATAACACATTCTGTGATAACACATTATGTAATAACACATTATGTAATAACACATTCTGTGATAACACATTATGTAATAACACATTATGTAATAACACATTATGTAATAACACATTATGTAATAACACATTCTGTGATAACACATTATGTGATAACACATTATGTGATATCACATTCTGTAATAACACATTATGTAATAACACATTCTGTGATAACACATTATGTAATAACACATTATGTGATAACACATTATGTAATAACACATTATGTAATAACACATTATGTAATAACACATTCTGTGATAACACATTATGTGATAACACATTATGTAATAACACATTATGTGATAACACATTATGTGATATCACATTATGTGATAACACCACACTGAAGTGAAAATGTATTACATAACGCGGTGTTAAGGCCGTTGGCATGTGGGAGGAGAGCAGAAGAAGAAATACCGATCCGCTCCAGGAAGTGATGTCGAGCCCTGAGCCTCCGGATCTGCTGCTCCTGGTCTTTAAACCGCTGAGGGAACAGCAGCTCATTGGCTGAGCTGATGTCTGTCAGAGCCAGGAAGTCAGCAACGTTCTCCCTGATTCGCTGGTTCTCCTGCTGAGTGCAACGCCCATTATGGAGGGGAACACCTGGAGGAGGAGGAGGAGGAGGAGAGGAGAGGAGAGGAGAGGAGAGGAGAGGAGAGGAGAGGAGAGGAGAGGAGAGGAGAGGAGAGGAGAGGAGAGGAGAGGAGAGGAGAGGAGGAGGAGAGAGGAGGAGGAGGAGGAGGAGGAGAGGAGAGGAGAGGAGAGGACAGTAGGAGAGGAGAGGAGAGGAGAGGAGAGTAGAGGAGAGAGGAGAGGAGAGGAGAGGAGAGGAGAGGAGAGGAGAGGAGAGGAGAGGAGAGGAGAGGAGAGGAGAGGAGAGAGGAGGAGGAGAGGAGGAGAGGAGGAGAGGAGAGGAGGAGAGAGGACTAAATGTTAGACCAGCTTTACGACGATTTTAATATCTTGACACCTGTCTGTTGTCTGAATTGATGACAAGCAAATTTTTCTTAAAAACTGATAAAATGAGGTATGGTAGGAATATTATTTGAATATTTAAGTTTTGTTTGACATCACACCTGACATCAGCATTCGGTTCAATGAGATGAATTTTCATTTGATTATTTAACGTGATTTTGCATACATGATCCATATTGTGATATATACTGATATTGAGAAAAATCCTTATGAATATCATGATATTAATTTCAACCATATCGCCCAGGCCTACTGCGAGCTCTGGACCTGTCCTGGACCTGTTCTGGATCTGTCCTGGACCTGTCCTGGATCTGTCCTGGACCTGTTCTGGACCTGTCCTGGACCTGTCCTGGACCTGTCCTGGACCTGTCCTGGACCTGTCCTGGACCTGTTGTCAAGTTGTAGCTAATGTTAGCTAGGCTAACGTTTATCACAGCAACAACACCAGGAGACTCTTCTCAGCTCCTCCAGCCTCAGCTGGTGCTTCAAGACCTCAAGAGGTCGCTTGGTGGTCATGTGAAGTCCTGCAGGTCTCCTACCTTCCCTCCTGAACTGTTTGAAGTCCTGCAGGTCTCCTACCTTCCCTCCTGAACTGTTTGAAGTCCTGCAGGTCTCCTACCTTCCCTCCTGGTCTCCTACCTTCCCTCCTGGTCTCCTACCTTCCCTCCTGAACTGTTTGAAGTCCTGCAGGTCTCCTACCTTCCCTCCTGGTCTCCTACCTTCCCTCCTGGTCTCCTACCTTCCCTCCTGGTCTCCTACCTTCCCTCCTGGTCTCCTGCCTTCCCTCCTGGTCTCTTACCTTCCCTCCTGAACTGTTTGAAGCGCTCCAGGTCGTAGCGCAGCAGCCTCTTGATCTGGTCTACAGATTGTTTCCTGACGTTTGGAACAAACTCCTCCAGCTCTGCTACAGACTTCCAGTCCAGACCGCTGCTGTCTCTGTGGACCGAGAACATGCAGAGAACAGGGTCAACTCACATTAACACAGTACTGACACAGTACTAACGCAGTACTGACACAGTATGACACAGTACTGACGCAGTACTGACGCAGTACTGACACAGTATGACGCAGTATTGACACAGTACTGACAGTACTGACACAGTATTGACACAGTACTGACAGTACTGACACAGTATTGACACAGTACTGACAGTACTGACACAGTACTGACACAGTACTGACACAGTATTTACCAGAGGTGGGGGACTCGAGTCACATCACTTGACCCGAGTTGCAAATCTGAGGACTTGAGACTTGCTTCACTAACTTGATAAAAGACTCGACTTGACTTTGACTTGGTATTCATGACTTGAGACTCGACTTAGACTTGAGACTCATGACTTGAAAGGACATCACTTTTTTTTATTAAATATTTACTTCTAGTTCATTTAGGAGGCTTGTTATTGATTGCCACAAAATGTGAACTATCAGTAAGATTAATAAGATGTTAATGTTGAAAATAAAACTCAACTTTTCATGACCGCTGTCTGTTAACTGATTTAATGTGAAAACTGAGGGGGAGCATCAGAACTTCATATGACTCGACTTATGACTTATGACTTGACCTGAGCAATGACTTGACTTGTCCTGCTTGACTTACAGCAGGGACTCGACTCAACTCGACTCGACTCGACTCGACTCGATTCTCACCACAGTAACTTGGGACTTGCACATGTGTGACTTACTCCCACCTCTGGTATTTACACAGAGCTAACTCAGAGCTAACTCAGAGCTAACTCAGAGCTAACGCAGAGCTAACTCAGAGCTAACACAGAGCTAACTCAGAGCTAACTCAGAGCTAACTCAGCGCTAACTCAGAGCTAACACAGAGTTAACTCAGAGCTAACACAGAGCTAACTCAGAGCTAACACAGAGCTAACTCAGAGCTAACTCAGAGCTAACTCAGCGCTAACTCAGAGCTAACTCAGCGCTAACTCAGAGCTAACACAGAGTTAACTCAGAGCTAACACAGAGCTAACTCAGAGCTAACACAGAGCTAACTCAGAGCTAACTCAGAGCTAACTCAGCGCTAACTCAGAGCTAACACAGAGTTAACTCAGAGCTAACTCAGAGCTAACACAGAGCTAACACAGAGTTAACTCAGCGCTAACTCAGAGCTAACACAGATCTAACACAGAGCTAAGTCAGAGCTAACTCAGAGCTAACTCAGAGCTAACACAGAGTTAACTCAGAGCTAACTCAGAGCTAACACAGAGTTAACTCAGCGCTAACTCAGAGCTAACTCAGAGCTAACTCAGAGCTAACACAGAGCTAACTCAGAGCTAACACAGAGCTAACACAGAGCTAACTCAGAGCTAACACAGAGCTAACTCAGAGCTAACTCAGAGCTAACACAGAGCTAACTCAGAGCTAACACAGAGCTAACTCAGAGTTAACTCAGAGCTAACTCAGAGCTAACACAGAGCTAACTCAGAGTTAACTCAGAGCTAACTCAGAGCTAACTCAGAGCTAACTCAGAGCTAACACAGAGCTAACTCAGAGCTAACTCAGAGCTAACACAGAGCTAACTCAGAGCTAACGCAGAGCTAACACAGAGCTAACTCAGAGCTAACTCAGAGCTAACTCAGAGCTAACACAGAGCTAACGCAGAGCTAACTCAGAGCTAACTCAGAGCTGAACAGCCAGCAGATCACAGACCAGTTGAACCAGTTTAAAGCAGCAGATGAACTCACTGATCCTGATCCACTGATCTGCTCTCCTGTCTCGTGTCTCTGATCTCTTCTTCTTCTTCTCCTCCTGCGCTCCTCCTCTTCCTCCTCTTCTGCTCCTCCTCTCCTCCCCCGCTCCTCCCATTCTCCTTTGTTTTCCTCTTTTTCTTCTTCTCTTTGACATTCACTGCATCCTGTGAGGCTGTCGTTACCTTGACGACACGCTCGTCTTTCTTCTTCTTCTTCTTCTTCCTCTCCATCCTGCTCTCGTCGGTTTCCATGGGAACCGGGAGGTCTGGTTCTCTGTTATTATGGCCTGTCGTTGCCGTGGCGATGCTCGCCTCGCCCAGCACATTGTTCTGTTTTTTCCTCTTCTTCTTCTTTCCCGTCTTGCTGGTTTCTACAGCGACCGGCGTCTCTCCTCCTCCTCCTCCTCCTCCTGTCTCCCCCCCCTCCTCCTCCATCTGTCTCTCTCTCTTGTTCTTTTTCTTCTTCTTCTCTCTCCTCGGCGCTGCAGGACTGACAACAGTCTCCTCCTCTGTTTTCATCACCTTTTTCCTTTTCTTAGGGCTGGTTGTCTGTCCATCCTGAGGAGGAGGAGGAGGAGGAGGAGGAGGAGGAGGAGGAGCGAGGCTGGCCTCCGCCTCCACTCTCCTCTTCTTCTTCTTCTTCTCTTTTATCCTAGGCGTGTCTATGTCGACAGGAGCAGGGGGTTCTGGGAGTTGAGGAGGAAGACTCCCCACACTCCCCGACCTCCTCCTCTTCTTCCTGTGAGGGGAGGAGTCTGCAGGAGCTGGAGGCTTCATGAGGAGGAGGAGCTTCAACCAGCAGGAGGAGCTTCAACCAGGAGGAGGAGCTTCAACCAGCAGGAGGCGCAGCAGGAGGCGCAGCAGGAGGCGCTGTGGACTCGGCCGGACGCGCTGAACAGTTTATCAGATCTGCAACAGAAGAGCCACTGATGTTTATATCCAGATATCAGCTGATACAGTATTGATTGTACTGATCAATACAGTTGAATATTGATCTGATCTGATGTCTTTTCCCCACAGAGATCAATTCAGTTTCATCTCATCTGTTAAACCTGGTTCAGGACTTAAGGGGTCAGACCTGCAGCAGTTCATCACATCATTATATTATATGACATGACATCACATCACATGACACCACATGACACCACATGACATGTGAGAATAAACTATGAATATAAACCATGTGAATATAAACCATGTGAATATAAACCATGTGAATATAAACCATGTGAATATAAACCATGTGACCTCTTTCTCCCTCAGCAGTCTGTTCTGTCACTGAGTGAACAGACGACCTGACCAAGTGACATATCTTATGGATATTTCATATTATATTCAATGCATAACAATAACAGCACAGAACAGCTGATAACTGATAATTAACTCAAATAGTGAACGAAACAACTGCAGGAAGTTTGTGTAAAACGAGCAATTTGGATGAATATTGAGCAGATTATGTGAATATTGCATCAGAGAGTTTTCCTGATATTTTTAGGAGCGTTTTATACAATTCTCTGTATTATTTATTTTTAACTATCATACATACTAATTATGCTTATTTCAGACAGAGTCAGTGTTTCTTCTCCCTGAGACTCTCTGGTTGTTTTAACTGAACTTTTCTAAAGCAGGAGGCTGTTCAGCAGAGTGAATAAGTGAATACAGCTTCATGTGTTCATGTCTTCACCGCGCCCTTATCCTCCTTTATATCTTCAAAAAACATCTAAACTTTATAAATAACAACTACATTTAGTTCTTTTCTTCTCAGAAATGAATGAAATGCTGAGATACTGTATATATATATATATATATATATATATATATATATTTTAAGTTTTCTTAGACCCCTTAAAACCAAGAAGGCCTTGCGACCCCCCGTGAAGCTTTGGCGACCCCTAGTGTGGGTCGGGACCCCCAGGTTGGGAACCAGTGAAGTAAGCGATGTATTAACCAGAGTATTGGCAGCAGTGTCTCCTCCATAAACTTCAACTTCTTCTTCTATAATAAAATATAAACTGGATCTGAAGAGACGTGCAGTGTGTGTGTGTGTGTGTGTGTGTGTGTGTGTGTGTGTGTGTTAGCCGGTTAGCATGTTAGCTCAGGTTTAACCCGCTGCAGGAAAACAGCCAGAACCAGGAAGTAATAAAACTACAAGCTGCCGTTAGTCTTCCGTTAATGTTCCGTTAGTGTCGCGTGACCGTGCGGTTCTCCCGGTAATAAACAGACCGTGGACAGAAAACGACAGAGATACTCACACAGCCTGCAGCGGCACGCACACATGGGGACGGCATGCTTCCTGTTTACTTCCTATGTGCTAACTGCGCATGCGCCCACTACCGCAGAAGGCAGGCGGAAGTAGTGATGTCTCACTCTGCCTTGTTTCCCGAGTCCCGAGTCTGCAGCGACCAGTCCGTCAGGATCTCCGCCATTTGGTGTGAAAACTGAAAACTCTTCTTCTTCTTCTTCTTCTTCTTTTTCTTCTTCTTCTTCTTCTTCTTCTGGGAATTTCGGCGGGTTCGACGCTTCACGGCACATTACCGCCCTCCACCGGTCAGTCACACAGTGACTCTTCATCATATTCGCTGATATAAACCTGACGCTCTTCCTCCAAACTCAGTTAAGAAGAAACTCCCAGATCTGACAGTCAGAGCTGCGACTTTACAACTTACAAAATGACATCAGACTTCGGCTCTCTATTGATGTTAAAAGCAAGTATATGAGATAAGAACATAATAATAACAATAATAATAATGTGTATCGCATTTTTAATACAAAGTGTTCGAGCAAACATCAAACTCATAAAATAAATTAAAACAAGACAAAGGATGAGAACAGAAGAAGAGTCGTGAAAAACCTTCATCATGTTTATCGTGTTTATAATGTTTATGTTTATCATGTTTATAATGTTTATGTTTATCATGTTTATGTTCATCATGTTTATTTAACATCCAGAGATAAAACTGCCTGAAGAGCAGCAGATTGGTTGCTATGGTAACGTTGTTGGTTGTTGTTTTTTTTTTTTTTTTTGTTTTTTTTTTTTTTACTGTAGAGTGATTTCTTAGATTGATAAACAATCTTTGGCTCCTGCTGACGTTCCCAGCGTGTTTCCGCTGTTCGACGGCGGCAGTGCGCCTGCGCAGCGAGAAGAGCGGGTGACGTGTGATCATGAAGAACAGCTGACTTGGAATCAGCTTCTGAAATGAATTTACATCTCAATATTTAACAAAACGACCAGGAAATATTATAATAAAACAAATGGTGATCTACAGTTTAGACCTAATCAATCAGTTTATTGCTGATCAGTTTATTAGAATCAGCTTTGTGGACAATACAGAAACGTTAGCAAACATAATGTTATTTACTATAAAATGTCTTCCCATCATGAAAAGGTTTGGCTGCACATCTGTTCATAAAACTACTTCCTGCTTTGATGCTCCATGAACAGACAGATTTGTGTTTTAAACATGAAGCAGGGTATTGTGGGTATTGTAGTAAATATATATGGAAAGACTGGAGTCTGCAGCAGTGAGAAAAAACAAATATATATCTTTAGTAAAATAAGACATTCACACAAACTAAAATAAACTAAAATATAAATTAACACTCTGGACTGAAAATGAAATGAAAACATGAATGAAAAGTAAATCAAAAGCATGAAACTATAATAACCAGGTTTTCACTAATTAACCCTCGTCCACCCAGACTAGTTAGACTAGTTAGACTAGTTAGACTAGTTAGACTAGTTAGACTAGTTAAATAGACTAGTCAGTCTGTTGGACTTCCATGATGGAAAACTGCTGATCTGGTGTTTTTCCCATGATGCACTGGGCTTCAGGAGGTCAACAGTCAGATCGTCTCCTGGATGTTTGTGGGAATCAGGAAGAAGAAGCTGCTCCTCTTCTCCTCTGTTCATCATATTGATCTCTGTCTCCTCAGGGTCAGGGTCTACAGCAGGAGGGCCAGGGTCAGGGTCTACAGCAGGAGGGCCAGGGTCAGGGTCTACAGCAAGAGGGCCAGGGTCTACAGCAGGAGGGTCAGGGTCAGGGTCTACAGCAGGAGGGCCAGGGTCTACAGCAGGAGGGCCAGGGTCTACAGCAGGAGGGTCAGGGTCTACAGCAGGAGGGTCAGGGGCTACAGCAGCAGGGTAAGGGTCTACAGCAGGAGGGTCAGGGTCTACAGCAGGAGGGTCAGGGTCTACAGCAGGAGGGCCAGGGTCTACAGCATGATGGTCAGGGTCTACAGCATGAGGGTCAGGGTCTACAGCAGGAGGGTCAGGGTCTACAGCAGGAGGGCCAGGGTCAGGGTCTACGCAGGAGGGTCAGGGTCAGGGTCTACAGCAGGAAGGTCAGGGTCTACAGCAGGAGGGTCAGGGTCTACAGCAGGAGGGTCAGGGTCTACAGCAGGAGGGTCAGGGTCTACAGCAGCAGGGTAAGGGTCTACAGCAGGAGGGTCAGGGTCTACAGCAGGAGGGCCAGGGTCTACAGCAGGAGGGTCAGGGTCTACAGCAGGAAGGCCAGGGTCTACAGCAGGAGGGTCAGGGTCTACAGCAGGAGGGCCAGGGTCTACAGCAGGAGGGTCAGGGTCTACAGCAGGAGGGTCAGGGTCTACAGCAGGAGGGTCAGGGGCTACAGCAGGAGGGTCAGGGTCTACAGCAGGAGGGTCAGGGTCTACAGCAGGAGGGTTAGGGTCAGGGTCTACAGCAAGAGGGTTAGGGTCAGGGTCTACAGCAGGAGGGTCAGGGTCTACAGTATGAGGGTCAGGGTCTACAGCAGGAGGGTTAGGGTCAGGGTCTACAGCAAGAGGGTTAGGGTCAGGGTCTACAGCAGGAGGGTCAGGGTCTACAGTATGAGGGTCAGGGTCTACAGCAGGAGGGTTAGGGTCAGGGTCTACAGCAGGAGGGTCAGGGGCTACAGCAGCAGGGTAAGGGTCTACAGCAGGAGGGTCAGGGTCTACAGCAGGAGGGTCAGGGTCTACAGCAGGAGGGCCAGGGTCTACAGCATGATGGTCAGGGTCTACAGCATGAGGGTCAGGGTCTACAGCAGGAGGGTCAGGGTCTACAGCAGGAGGGCCAGGGTCTACAGCATGATGGTCAGGGTCTACAGCATGAGGGTCAGGGTCTACAGCAGGAGGGTCAGGGTCTACAGCAGGAGGGCCAGGGTCAGGGTCTACGCAGGAGGGTCAGGGTCAGGGTCTACAGCAGGAAGGTCAGGGTCTACAGCAGGAGGGTCAGGGTCTACAGCAGGAGGGTCAGGGTCTACAGCAGGAGGGTTAGGGTCAGGGTCTACAGCAAGAGGGTTAGGGTCAGGGTCTACAGCTGGAGGGTCAGGGTCTACAGTATGAGGGTCAGGGTCTACAGCAGGAGGGTTAGGATCAGGGTGTACAGCAAGAGGGTTAGGGTCAGGGTCTACAGCAGGAGGGTCAGGGTCTACAGTATGAGGGTCAGGGTCTACAGCAGGAGGGTTAGGGTCAGGGTCTACAGCAGGAGGGTTAGGGTCAGGGTCTACAGCTGGAGGGTCAGGGTCTACAGTATGAGGGTCAGGGTCTACAGCAGGAGGGTTAGGATCAGGGTGTACAGCAAGAGGGTTAGGGTCAGGGTCTACAGCAGGAGGGTCAGGGTCTACAGTATGAGGGTCAGGGTCTACAGCAGGAGGGTTAGGGTCAGGGTCTACAGCAGGAGGGTCAGGGTCTACAGTAGCAGGGTAAGGGTCTACAGCAGGAGGGTCAGGGTCTACAGCAGGAGGGTCAGGGTCTACAGCAGGAGGGCCAGGGTCTACAGCAGGAGGGCCAGGGTCAGGGTCTACGCAGGAGGGTCAGGGTCAGGGTCTACAGCAGGAAGGTCAGGGTCTACAGCAGGAGGGTCAGGGTCTACAGCAGGAGGGTCAGGGTCTACAGCAGGAGGGTTAGGGTCAGGGTCTACAGCAAGAGGGTTAGGGTCAGGGTCTACAGCTGGAGGGTCAGGGTCTACAGTATGAGGGTCAGGGTCTACAGCAGGAGGGTTAGGATCAGGGTGTACAGCAAGAGGGTTAGGGTCAGGGTCTACAGCAGGAGGGTCAGGGTCTACAGTATGAGGGTCAGGGTCTACAGCAGGAGGGTTAGGGTCAGGGTCTACAGCAGGAGGGTCAGGGTCTACAGTAGCAGGGTAAGGGTCTACAGCAGGAGGGTCAGGGTCTACAGCAGGAGGGTCAGGGTCTACAGCAGGAGGGCCAGGGTCTACAGCATGATGGTCAGGGTCTACAGCATGAGGGTCAGGGTCTACAGCAGGAGGGTCAGGGTCTACAGCAGGAGGGTCAGGGTCAGGGTCTACAGCAGGAGGGTCAGGGTCTACAGCAGTCCTGCATGTGTGAACAAAGCTTTAGACTTTAGACCTCCTCTCTGTGTCAGTGTCCTGATTTAAAATCAGACCCACAGGCTGTGGATTAATGGTCTTATTGATATTTTCATTTCTGTACATTAAAGCAATGAGAAAACTAATGTTTTCTATATCAAAGCAATAAGTAACTAATATTATCCACAGTTCTCTCTCACAAGGTCTTTCCTTTCACATTGTTCTCAATGAGGAAGAAATAATTGTTCCCATAAATGCAGTAATGTGGGAGTATTTTTGTAAGGGAGGAAGAGGTTAAAAAGCGAGCTGTGTGTCTGTGACATCACAGAATATTCTGTGTGACATCACAGAATATTCTGCTCCACCTTCAGACAGGTTCAGCTCGGTCCTGCGGGGCGTAACCGGGTCACACTCCTAAACATTCCCTGCTAGGTCAAAGTTTCGTATGGAAACTCAGAATCATCATTACATTTTCTCAGTGTTTCCCCTTTTGAATGTCATCGCTCTGTTTTCAATTTAGTTTGAAAGCATTTGCTCCCTGAATAAAACATACTGAAAATCCTGTTGTCAGAACTGTAAATTCCTGTGCTTTTATGAACACCAGGGGGCGGCCCGGTGGCTCACTGAGTAGAGCGCGTACCATAAGGCTCAGTCCTTCCTGCAGCGACCCGGGTTCGAATCCGGCCCACAGTCCTTTGCTGCATGTCCTCCCCTCTCTCTCCCATGCCTTCCTGTCTCTCTCTCACACTGTCTCTATCTAATAAAGCATAAAAATGCCTAAAAAAAGAACAACAAAACATTGAATGAAACTGCTTATGTAACAGCATTGTTTTAAATAAATTGAGTGAAACTGTTGAAATTTGCATTTGCCAAGTCAATTTCAGTGCTTTTATTTTGAAGGCGACATTGTTCTGAAGTTAGTTTGACACTAAAACTAAAGCATAAAATGAACAAATATCAAGTGAAACTGCTTTTATAACAGCATTGTTTCAACAGCATGGAGTGAAACTAGTCCATGTTTAACAAAAAAATAATAATAAAGCGGCCACTTTAATTTCGCCCAGCCGGGGCCCGGGGCCTGGGGCACTCGCTCGCCCAGCCGGGGCCTGGGGCCTGGGGCCTGGGGCCTGGGGCCTGGGGCCTGGGGCCTGGGGCACTCGCCTGGCCCCGGGCCCCGGGCCCCGGGCCCCGGGCCCCGGGCCCCGGGCCTCTGCGAGGCTGCAGCCGGACTCGTCGGTTCACAAAACAAATGAAAATGATCTGGCAGCTCCAGCTTCTTTAAAACTTTTTCATTTGGCGGCGATGGAGAAAGTATAAAAGTACATCTTCATCTCTGCTCACATGTCAGAGCTCCAGATAATATAATATAATATAATATAATATAATATAATATAATATAATATAATATAATATAATATAATATAATATAATATAATATAATAATATCATACTGTGCTGCTGCAGACTGGTGGATGAATGCAGCATCACATCAGACTCTGCTGGATGTGTGTGAGCAGGCAGCTGGTCCAGACCCAGCTGGTCCAGAACCTGCTGGTCCAGAAACTGCTGCCTGGTGTGGAGCAATGGGCCAAACACCTGAGACCAGACAACCAACCAAACCAAACCAGCAGAACCAGCAGAACCAGCAGAACCGGTGGTGTCAGAGTCAGGTTGGGCCAGTAATTCATCATGACATTATCTTGCTCAAGGGAAGTCCGGGTGTTTCCCCAGCCGGCCTGGGGATTCAAACCTTCTGCTCCCGCGCCTCTTCTCTAACCTCTACGGGTCAGCTGGCACAGCATCAGCAGTTACCATGACAACGGCCAAAGAGCAGGACCGGAGCCAACATGGCTGACAGTGGAAACTAGTGTTCTGCTCCAGACAGCCGGTCCTCCAACACACTGCGGGTCAACATGAACAAACCGCTCGGCACTTTATCGGTCGGATGAAGAATAAAATGGAAACGTTGCTCCCAGCAGGATCAGGTCTGGAGCAGGATCAGGTCTGGAGCAGGATCAGGTCTGTGCTGTTTAACTGTTTTTAACAGACTCTACAGTCAGGGGAACGGAGCAGAGATGCTGGTCCCAGGTCAGATCTCCAGCCGGTCTCTCAGTTTGCTGTTTGGAGATCAGCTGTAAGGAAGTCAACAACTCCTTAGTGCGATGATGTCACCGTCTAGTCCTTTATGTGAAGATGTCATAATGTAGTCCTACTCTGATTGGTTCCAGGCAGGTTCCAGAGCCCCCCCCCCCCCCCCCACCTTATATCAACATGGTGATATAAGATGCCAAAAATGCATTAACTAATTTATTTTTTCATATTACGGAGAATAAGAGTTGTGATCACAACATCTAGCAAAAATAATCTGCATTCTAACTTTATCCAGAATCTTGCAGCCTTGCTGCCTTCCCTTCTCTCCAAGACCCATCTCATTAAGATGTACTAGTGCTCATTAAAAAATACTAGTACTCACTAAAACATACTAGTACTCATTAAACATACTGGTACTCTGTTCATGTGGGGCTCAAACAAACATTTCCGGCTCCAGAACACATCAGTGGTGGGAGGAAGAGCGAGCGCGGCTGGATGGACCGTTGGACGCCGAGTGTGTGTCGGTGCGCGTGTCGGTGCGCGTGTCGGTGCGCGTGTCGGTGCGTGTGTCGGTGTGTGTGAGCAGCAGTGAGGCTCTCTGCTCGTCCATCCTCCTGGACTGGACTCTCTGGATCAGACTGAAAAAATCCTCCTGACCGTCGGGGATCGAGCCGACGACATCGTCCAGATCTGGCAGAGAACATCTCTGATCCTCCATCCTGTCAGACTGGAGACAGACAGACAGGCAGAGAGACAGACAGACAGACAGAGAGACAGAGAGACAGAGAGACAGAGAGACAGAGAGAGAGACAGAGAGAGAGACAGACAGACAGACAGACAGACAGACAGACAGACAGAAGACAGACAGACAGACAGAAGACAGACAGACAGAAGACAGACAGACAGACAGACAGAAGACAGACAGACAGAAGACAGACAGACAGAAGACAGACAGGCAGACAGACAGACAGAAGACAGACAGACAGACAGACAGACAGACAGAAGACAGACAGTTAAAGATAAGCAGGGATCAGGATGTTATACAAAGCAGTTTGTTGTACTTGTACAACGACAATAAAAGGAAATGCTGAATGTTGCTGTGAGGCTGCTTCCCTCCATCATGCTCAGATCGCTTTATCTGAACTCTGCAGTGTTTAGTTGGGTTGGTTTGTCCAGGTGAGAACAGTCCCATCCGTCTCAGTCCTCTAACTACAGAACTGAGCTGCAGATTGTTAGGAGTGAGAACGTAAACCAACCAACTGGAGGAAACCACCCCGAAACACAAGGGATTATGGGTAGAAGGAGACGTGCTTGGAAAGCCTAGCAGAACAAAATGTTCACATGTAGCTATTTCTTCATGCATTCTTAAATGAGAATTTGCCCCTTAAAGCATGACAAAAAGCACATTACAGCATTTCATCATAAAATAACTCTAGAATGCATTGAACATTACAGATTAATCAATACTTTCCAGGAGTTATGTTCTGATGAATATTGTAATTTAATTTTTGGTGAACCCAGTCCCTCAATCTGCCTCGTCTCCTTCTGCTAGCGATTTCCTACGTTTCCCAGAACTTGTTGGATTCAGTATGTATGGAGAGCGGTAGTGATGGCATAGTAAGAGCAAGAGAGAGAGAGTTCTTCCAGTCCAGAAAGAGTACTGCTTACTCAAAACCCATCATGTCTCTCTGCTGCAGTGCATTCTGGTCTCTCTCCTTCTCCTGTGGTGGAGAAACTGGTCTCTCTCCTCTTCTATGATGGATTTCTCCCTGTATGATTGTTGAACGTCTCTTGGTGCAAAATGGCGGCTCTAGAAAGAAGCGAGGGCTTCTCTTTGACTCTGAGGGACTGACACCAAAACCTGACGTTTACCGCTGAGGTTTTACATCCTGAAACATTTTCTGAATGAGATTGTAGAAGCAGACAACTCCATCATGGCTAACAGTACAGGGACTGGAATCAGATTTGTTTGGACTCCACCCCCGCACTAAACTCTCTAGCCTGGTCGGATGACAGGTTACCAAAACTCTGTTCAATAAACGAGCTACTAATATGTCCATGTGACTTTTATTTACAAAGCCTGGTTTGCTTGTAACCATGTGAACCTTAACAAACCAAACACAAAAATGCAACAATGCAGATATGCCATCCATTCATTTCTTTTCTAGCTGCTTTATCCAGGTCAGGAGCTCGGTGTCTACAGGAGAGCAGAGCAGGGGAGAGATGCTGGGAGATGTAGTCTCTCCTGCATGACCTGGGTCTACACCGGGGGTCTGTATCCAGTCTGTTGTGCCCGGTACACCTCCACCTCCACTGCTGCTCCTCCACAATGTGGAGGAGCAGCAGCTCAACTCCGAGGTCCTCCTGGATCACCGAGCTCCTGACCTGTAACCCTGAGGAGAAACCTCACGTCATCCTGAGGAGAAACCTCTCGTCACCCTGAGGAGAAACCTCATGTCACCCTGAGGAGAAACCTCACGTCATCCTGAGGAGAAACCTCACGTCATCCTGAGGAGAAACCTCTTGTCACCCTGAGGAGAAACCTCATGTCACCCTGAGGAGAAACCTCATGTCACTGAGGAGAGACCTCACGTCACTGAGGAGAAACCTCACGTCATTCTAATCCTTCTTCCCCTCACTGGAGAATCAGACCTGAGATACCTGAACTCCTCCACAGCCGCTGCTCCCCCTCACCTGGATGAGACAGGAAACCCTTCTCCAGAGGAGAACCATGGTCTCAGATCTGGAGGTGCTGATCCTTATCATTCAGCTGCAAACTGTTTCAGTTCCCATCAGAGATCATGGTCCGATGAAGCCAGAAGGACGACATCATCCACAAACAGCAGAGATCCTCCCTCACTGTGTTCGGAGTGGAATACTACCACACTAAACATGCTACATATGCCACAGAGAGACATGTTGCATGTAGTGTGTATAGTGTGAGTAGTTTCCCATTCTGAGCACGGCCATGGAGTCTCAGCTCCAGACTTCAGCTGATACCTGACAGGGTACCTCAGGCAACACAGTCATAAGCCTCCTCCATCTCCTCTCCAAACTCCTCCATAGCAGGACTTTCTCTTCTGTATCTCCAGCAGCTGCTGGTTCCTCTCTGCTGAGTCAGCAGTCCTCCATACCAACCAGGTCCAGAAGGCCTCCTTCTGCAGCTGGACAGCCTCCCTCACCCCTGGTGTCCTCCAGCAGGTTCTGACAGACTCCGCCCACGTTCTGGCCACAGCTCCAGACTCCGCCCACCTTCCGGCCACAGCTCCAGACTCCGCCCACCTTCCGGCCACAGCTCCAGACTCCAGACTTTGAACAGAGTCCATTCTGACTCCATGTTCCAACCTCCTGTGATACAGGAGAAGCTCCTTCAGAGCTGAGAGCTGAAATCATTCAGACAGCATCTGATCCAGCTCACCACCAGATGATGATAGTATCTAAACCATATGACATCAGAGCTGACGAAACAACAACAAAGCTGATCATTGACCTTTGGCCCAAAGGTGCTCTGGTACCATGTTCATTTATGAACCTCCTTGTGTTGGAAAATGCTGTTTGTTTTGGATGATCGATGGCTAGCCCACAAGTCCAGTATCAGAAGTCCTCTTCCCCTGACAACTCCTGAGGAAGAGAGACCAGCCCCGATTGTAGAGTTTAGTTCTAATCTGCAACCTGCCCCCTTGATATTGTCCCCACTGCTCTCCTGAAGGATGTCTTTGACATAGCCGGTCCCAGCATCCTCTCTATAATCAATAGCTCTCTGGTACCGTTCCAACCTGCTTCAAGCACGCAGTGGTCCAGCCCCTCCTGAAAAAACCCAACGTAGACCCCACCTTGCCTAGTAACTTCAGACCAATCTCTAAACTTCCATTCCTGTCAAAGGTTCTCGAAAAGGTCATTCTCTGTCAATTGCTGCCCTACTTACACCAAAATAACATCTTGGAAAGATTTCAGTCAGGTTTTAGGGCTTACCATAGCACAGAGTCTGCCTTGTTGAAAGTGTCCAATGACCTGCTCCTCTCTGTTGACTCTGGTGACTGTGCTGTCCTGATTCTTCTTGACCTCAGCGCAGAGTTCGATACAGTGGATCATGACATTTTAATTGACCGCCTTCAGTACAGGGTTGGTGTTGGTGGCGCTGCCTTGACCTGGTTCACATCCTACCTCAGCAATAGAAGTTTCTCCGTTAACATAGGCAATTTTTCCTCTCCCCCAGCTAGTCTCTCCTGCGGGGTCCCACAGGGTTCCATCCTAGGTCCCATTCTGTTCTCTATTTACTTACTTCCCCTTGGTCAAATCATTCAAAAGTACAACATTTCCTTCCATTGCTATGCAGATGATACGCAGCTCTATCTCCCCCTGAAACCAAACGACTGGTGCGATCTAAACAGTCTCATGGACTGCCTTGAGGATATCAAGTGTTGGATGGCACAAAACTTCCTACAGCTGAATGAAAGCAAGTCTGAAGTTGTCCTATTCGGCCCCCCTGACTCCATCAAATTGATCGCCAACAGCCTAGGCAACCTGTCCGCTCTTGTTAAACCCTATGTCAAAAACCTTGGTGTGATATTTGACTCCGCCTTTAAGTTTGACAAGCAGGTCAATGCAGTAGTAAAAGCCAGTTTCTTCCAACTTCGCACTTTTGCCAAAATCAAGCCTTTTCTCTCATTCAAAGATCTTGAGAAGGTCATCCATGCGTTCGTATCCTCGCATTTAGATTATTGCAATTCCCTGTACACTGGGATTAGTCAGTCGTCCCTGTCCCGCCTGCAACTGGTCCAGAACGCCGCTGCCAGGCTCCTGACGGGTACCCGGAAGAGAGACCATATTAGTCCTATTCTGGCCTGTCTCCACTGGCTCCCAGTGCGATTCAGAATTGATTTCAAGGTTCTCCTGTTTGTCTTTAAAGCCCTGAATGGGCAGGCTCCGTCTTATATCGCAGACCTCTTAACCCCTTATTCCACCCCCAGGTCCCTTAGGTCGTCTGACTTGGGGCTCCTGGCTGTCCCGCGATCTAAACTTAAGCTCAGGGGTGACTGCGCCTTTGCTGTTGCAGCCCCTTGACTGTGGAACAGCATCCCTCTTTCTGTCAGATCTGGCCCCCCCCTGCTTCTGGACTCACCTGAGACCAGTTTGCCTCAGTTTTCCACTATGGCTCAGACAAAAGAAAACAAACTGTTGGTGTGATTGAATCCTAACAGAATACCTAATCAAAACCAGACAGCACAACAGCAGAGCAGAGCAAACTAGGTCAGAATAGAATAGAGCTTAGTAGCAGATGAGAGTACCTGGTAGTGTATTAGCATGTAGTAGAAGTCCAGGCTGGGTAGAGGGGGGTGGTCCGGGCTGCAGGCCCCACACAGAGCAGCTGGTCCTGGGTCAGGCAGCAAACTGAGACTGGCTCTCTGGTCCTCCAGTCTCTGGCTCTGAGACTCCAAGATCAGATCCAACAACTCCTCTGTCTCCTCCTGCTGGCTGCTCCTACACTACAACAACATAGAGGAGTCAGACTGATAGGAGCAGAACAACAAGGAGGAGTCAGACTGATTTGACTGGGTCAAATAGCATCATAAGAGTGGATGGTTTTAAATGTAAACAAGTTAAGTGCAAAGCACTGAACGTGTGGCAGTTACCTTGTTCCGAGAAGCCGTGGTTCTGGTTCTGGGTTTTGGACTGGAGCCTAGACTCTTCCCCCTGGGCCTGGTGGAGCTGGACCCAGTCCGAGGACTTGAACCAACAACCACAGTCTGAGGCACCTGGGGAACCCTGGCACTGGAACCAGAACTGGGACGAGGACTGGGACTAGCACCCCTAGGACTAGGGCTAGCACTCTTGGAATTAGGGCTAATTCCCATGGGACTAGAGTTAGCACCCTTGAGACAAGCACTAGAACCCTTGGGACTACGGCTTCCTACCCCCGCCTGGAGACTGCCGTTATGGTGGGGGGGCGGAGGGCTTTTTGGAGTTGCCCTGCCGATCCTCCCATTCTGATGGGAGGGGGAGGTGATGGGTGGAGGGGAGAGGGAGGGAGGGGGTAAAGCTGAGTGTTTCTTGTCAGCCATGACAGCACGGTGGAACTCTGGGGGGTCAAAGGTTGCTGTTGTTGTCAGGGGGCGGGACTAAGCCTGGACAGGAAGAGAGCAGAACAAGAAGTGATTAAAACAGGTCCGGAGAGGAGTTACAGACCACGCCCACTTCCTGTAAATCCTCAACTCATCAGTTCACAACCAATTGAACACCAATGTCCCCGGTCCTCAGTTCTGATTGGTTGAGTCACATTTGAAGTCGTTGTAAAACATCCAGTAAAGGCAAACCTGTGACTGCATAACACTTCATTTAAATACAAAGTAAAGTACAAGACAGTCTTCTGTTGGTTTCTACTGGGAGCTGACCCTGGTCCATCTCAGACTTCTTCTCTAGCAGTTGAGGTGAATGGATTCTGGTTGGTTGGAGTTCTAAAATTTCACACTCAATCTTTCTAAAAGAAGGAACTGTCATTCGGCCTTTTGGACTCACAGTGCAGTGATAGTCCAAGTTAAACTAGACTGGGTCTGGTCTGGTTTCAGATAGTCCAAGTTAAACTAGACTGGGTCCGGTCTGGTTTCAGATAGTCCAGGATAAAATAGACTGGGTCCGGTCTGGTTTCAGATAGTCCAAGTTAAACAAGAGTGGGTCTGGTCTGGTTTCAGATAGTCCAGGATAAAATAGACTGGGTCCGGTCTGGTTTCAGATAGTCCAAGTTAAACAAGAGTGCATCCGGTCTGATTTCAGATAGTCCAGGATAAAATAGACTGGGTCCGGTCTGGTTTCAGATAGTCCAAGTTAAACTAGACTGGGTCCGGTCTGGTTTCAGATAGTCCAAGTTAAACTAAACTGGGTCCGGCCTGGTTTCAGATAGCCCAGGTTAAACTAGACTGGGTCCGGTCTGGTTTCAGATAGTCCAAGTTAAACTAGACTGGGTCCGGTCTGGTTTCAGATAGCCCAGGTTAAACTAGACTGGGTCCGGTCTGGTTTCAGATAGCCCAGGTTAAACTAGACTGGGTCCGGCCTGGTTTCAGATAGCCCAGGTTAAACTAGACTGGGTCCGGTCTGTTTCAGATAGTCCAGGTTAAACTAGACTGGGTCCGGCCTGGTTTCAGATAGTCCAGGTTAAACTAGACTGGGTCCGGCCTGGTTTCAGATAGTCCAGGTTAAACTAGACTGGGTCCGGCCTGGTTTCAGATAGTCCAGGTTAAACTGGGTCCAGTCTGTCAGTTCAGGCAGCTTCATTAGAAACTAGGTCAGCAACAATACAGAGGCACAGAGCCGCCTAATCACATTTACAACACAAAGGCAGCCCGCACACACACACACACACACACACACACACACACACACACACACACACACACACACACACACACACACATCACTGGGTTCAGCTCTAATTCAGAAAGTGAATTTTCTTTCAAATTCAAACAGAAAAGTGTGGGGAAGCAGCAGGTTGTTTCCCAGACTGACCGTTCAGTTCTATTGATTACAATACTGTTAAGAAAAGTCTCAAATTTTGTTTGCCTAGTAAAGAATTTACCACAAAATACAGGACTTAAGCTAAAAGAAATATTTTAAGCAAAAAATAAGTGTCATTCTTAAGTGCTGATCCAAGTGCAATGTATGAGAATTGCAATGTCACCTAAAAATGGCCTCCAGCAGCCAATAGCAGGCCTCCATAGACCATTTAGCACATTTTACCAGTTACTTATACCTGTATTCAGTTTTAAAGAGGAATAATGAGGTTTTACAAAAATGATAGTGTTTCTTTCTTTGTAAAGAAATTGATTTTATGCCATCTGAAATAGAAGTTCAGTGAATTTGTATGGGAGTAAAGAGAGAGATAGACGGACGGACGGAAGTTGGTTTCCAGTCTGCAGCTCAGCTCAGCTCAGATCAGATCAGCTCAGATCAGATCAGATCAGCTCAGATCAGCTCAGCTCAGATCAGATCAGCTCAGCTCAGATCAGATCAGATCAGATCAGCTCAGATCAGATCAGATCAGATCAGATCAGATCAGATCAGCTCAGATCAGATCAGATCAGATCAGATCAGATCAGATCAGATCAGATCAGATCAGCTCAGATCAGATCAGATCAGATCAGATCAGATCAGATTTGTTGCAGCAGCAGGTAACGAGAAGAAAACTAAGTATGTAGAGAGATCAGAGAAATGCAGAAATAAGAAACAGTTAAATGGAGGGAACAAAACATGAGATAAACTACAACTCCAACAGCAGAGAACAGTAGAGAACAACAGAGAACAGTAGAGAACAGTAGAGAACAGTACAGAATAGCAGAGAACAGTAGAGAACAGCAGAGAACAGTAGAGAACAGTAGAGAATAGCAGAGAACAGTAGAGAACAGCAGAGAACAGTAGAGAACAGCAGAGAACAGCAGAGAACAGCAGAGAACAGTAGAGAACAGCAGAGAACAGTAGAGAACTGTAGAGTAGAGAACAGTAGAGAACAGTAGAGAACAGCAGAGAACAGTAGAGAACAGTAGAGTAGAGAACAGCAGAGAACAGCAGAGAACAGTAGAGAACAGCAGAGAACAGCTGAGAACAGTAGAGAACAGTAGAGAACAGTAGAGAACAGTAGAGAACAGTAGAGAACAGCAGAGAACAGTAGAGTAGAGAACAGTAGAGAACAGCAGAGAACAGTAGAGAACAGTAGAGAACAGCAGAGAACAGCTGAGAACAGTAGAGAACAGTAGAGAACAGTAGAGAACAGCAGAGAACAGTAGAGTAGAGAACAGTAGAGAACAGCAGAGAACAGTAGAGAACAGTAGAGAACAGTGGAGTAGAGAACAGTATAGAACAGTAGAGTAGAAAACAGCAGAGAACAGCAGAGAACAATAGGGAACAGTAGAGTAGAGAACAGTAGAGAACAGTAGAGAACAGCAGAGAACAGCTGAGAACAGTAGAGAACAGCAGAGAACAGTAGAGAACAGTAGAGAACAACAGAGAACAGCAGAGAACAGCAGAGAACAGTAGATAACAGTAGAGAACAGCAGAGAACAGTAGAGAACAGCAGAGAACAGTAGAGAACAGTAGAGAACAGCAGAGAACAGTAGAGAACAGTAGAGAATTGTAGAGTAGAGAACAGTAGAGAACTGTAGAGTAGAGAACAGTAGAGAACAGCAGAGTAGAGAACAGCAGAGAACAGCAGAGAA
>NW_027283590.1:7500-10000 GCF_046629955.1 Centroberyx affinis | reverse complement strand
AAACTGATGGATGTTCAGATAGATGAGAGAGAGAGATTTAGAGACAGACAGAAAGTCAGATAGGTCATCTGACTTTCTGTCTGTCTCTAAATCTCTCTCTCTGTCTATTTCTAATTTCAATAACTTTGTCATTGTCATGACTGTTTAACAGAAACTGTAATACCAAAGCAGATGTTAAGTTATGTGTAAATGTGTACACCCCCCCCCCCCCCCAGGTGGACCAGGAAGTGGGAAGGGAAGTCAAACGGCTAAGCTAGCTTGTTGCTACGGTCTCCGAACCATCTCATTGGATGAGCTGCTCAGGAGGCAGCTGCTAAGCCACGCCTCCTCAGACAGGAAGTGGGAAGTCATTGCTGAGATCATAGCCAATGGGGAGCTGACACCACATTCAGTCAGTCTATCTCTCTCTCTCTCTCTCTTACACACACACACACACACACACACACACACACAAACAGTTTCCATTCTGAATATGTCAGTGTATACAGAATGTGTGTGTGTGTGTGTGTGTGTGTGTGTAGGAGACGGCCATTAAGGAGTTGAAGCGACAGATGATTGGTCAGCAGGAAGCCAGAGGTTTCATAGTGGACGGATTCCCACGAGACATAAACCAGGCTCTGAGCTTCCAGGAACAGGTACGAACTGACTGACTGACTGACTGACTAAATAACTCTGTACTTATGGTTTGTATTGAATCGGATGAGGACTTCTTCTTCTGTTAGCGGTGAGTGTAAACGACTGCAGAGTCCAGGAGCCACATCTTGTTGCTACAAACAAATCTGCTCATAAATCACTGGATAGATGAGGATTGTTTTTGATGCTCCTACCTGTTCTCACATCTTCTCCTCTACTCTGCAACTTTTTAGGCCTTTCTTACATCCAGCTTCACCAGTTCCATTCCAGCCATCTTGACATTGCGGTGCCCATTAAATACAGAAAAGCAAAGCTTACAGCCTTAACTCAAAGAGCAGACTCAGCAGATCAGAAGAAACTCAGAAAAGCTGAATCCAAATGGAAATTCAATCAACTTCAAATCTCCTGTGAGATCTAAGTGACCTTAGATAGCAACATCACAAGGCAGGAAAGGATGACAAAATTGATTTTATTGGAAAGTACTACAACTACAGGGTTCTGTTGAAGGTCACAGGCTCTGTTATTAGCCCCTCCCCCTCTCACGACAGAGAAATGTGAGAAGTTCTTAACATTTTTTGTGAATACAATGTTAGGCTCAAAAGTCAGGAACACTAGCTCACTGTTTCTGCCCAGATTCTGCTGTGTTTACCTGTTCAGGTGTTCAGGTCTTTCCCAAGACATCTCGACGAGATTCTTCAAAGTAATCCTTGACAGTGTTAATCTATAGATAGTTAATCTATTATCAATAGTTCACTGACGTCTGGCTTTTTGCCCTCTAGCTTTACATATACGTTGGGGTCTGGGTTGGTGGATCCTGGGTCCTATCTCCTGGCTAAAACATCTACTGTGTTAATGATGCGTGTTCCTCTCACCAACACCACTTGTGCCACAAGGTTCAATACTGGGGCCATTTCTGTTTCCTATGCTTCCACTGGGCCAAATCATCAGAAAACACAATATCCAGTTCCACTGTTATGCAGATGATACTCAGTTTTACTTTCCACTGGAACCTCATGACCCACGTTGTCTTATCTGGGGACATGAAGCCCTGCAGACTGTTTCATGTGACTGTGACCTTGGCTTTGAAGAGCAGGATAACAGAATAACTCAGTCTGCTTTTCTTTTAACCTTGTGTTTAGTCAGCAGAATCCATAAAGTTGACTTAACTTGACGAGGTTAGCTAGTTTAACAGTTTTAACAGGCTGAGGATTGTGTTGACCTCCTGTGGGTCCAGATCGGTTCTCCGGACCTGGTGGTGCTGCTGGTCTGCTCCAGTCAGATGCTGAGCTGTCGTCTGGAGCGCCGGGCGACTCAGCGCGGTCGCCTTGACGACAGCAGCCACGCCCTGCGGAGACGCCTGGAGACGTTTCACCAAAATATCCTCGCCATCACCAGATACTACCAACACCAAGACCTGCTGCGACAGGTGTGTGTGTGTGTGTGTGTGTGTGTGTGTGTGTGTGTGTGTGTGTGTGTGTGTGTGTGTGTGTGTGTGTGCAGACAAGGTTACTTTTAAAGGCATATTCCACTAAAACTACAAAATATTGTAACTTCTGATACCAATCAAACAGTGTGATTGCTGCTACTGTGAAAACACATTGCTACTATTGTCATTAATATTTATTTGAATTACAGTAACTTACACTAACACATTTACATATAAAAGGACAAATTACCTGTAAGTTTTGTAGACTCCAGACTTATTACAGTTCATATAAATTCATATAATACAATTCATATACAATTACTATAAAGATTTGGGCAAACATTACATGGGACAGGACACTAAAGTTCACAGGACACTAAAGTACACAGGACACTAAAGTTCACAGGACACTAAAATTCACAGGACACTAAAGTATATAGG
>NW_027283590.1:2500-5000 GCF_046629955.1 Centroberyx affinis | reverse complement strand
TTTTTATATTTTATAATTTATTAAACTTTACCGAGTTAGTCTTAAGATTCTTCATGTGGTTCCTCCTGGTCTCTCCCAGGCTAGTCTTTGATGTGGAGGAAGTTTTCACACCTGCACAGACTGCAGCTCACCTCTATATTTCTGTCCTTTATCTCGAGGAGGAAAAATAATGTCTGTATTTCCAGGACAGTAAGCTCGTCCTGAACTGTGTGGCTGAGAGACCGGACCGGAGAGACCGGACCGGAGTAACCGGACCGGAGTCACCGGACCGGAGAGACCGGACCGGAGTGACCGAACCGGAGTGACCGGACCGGAGTCACCGGACCGGAGTGACCGAACCGGAGTGACCGAACCGGAGTGACCGGACCGGAGTGACCGAACCGGAGTGACCGGACCGGAGAGACCGGACCGGAGTCTGTTGACTCACTTGTTCCACCGTGAGGTCTGATGATCATAAACCGGATAATCCTCTGAAGTTGTCCGCTATTTTCACATAAAGTAACGAGCCCATTTAAATTTCAGTAATTGTAATTGCGTTATTTGTTTTAAAAGTAATTAGTTACATTACTAGTTACCTCCAAAAGTAATGGAATTACAGTAACTTTACTAGTAACGTTACTTTGTAACACGTTATTCCCAACACCGCTCTCAGGTTCTCAGGTTGCTCCGGTCTCTACTTGCTGACACAGACAGAGACAGACAGAGACAGACAGAGGTAGACAGAGACAGACAGAGACAGACAGAGACAGACAGAGACAGACAGAGGTAGACAGAGACAGACAGAGACAGACAGAGACAGACAGAGGTAGACAGAGACAGACAGAGACAGACAGAGACAGACAGAGGCAGACAGAGACAGACAGAGACAGACGGAGACAGACGGAGGCAGACAGAGGTAGACGGAGACAGACGGAGACAGACGGAGGCAGACAGAGGTAGACAGAGACAGACAGAGACAGACAGAGACAGACAGAGGTAGACAGAGACAGACAGAGACAGACAGAGGCAGACAGAGACAGACAGAGGTAGACAGAGACAGACAGAGACAGACAGAGACAGACAGAGGTAGACAGAGACAGACAGAGACAGACAGAGACAGACAGAGGCAGACAGAGACAGACAGAGACAGACGGAGACAGACGGAGGCAGACGGAGGTAGACGGAGACAGACGGAGACAGACGGAGGCAGACAGAGGTAGACAGAGACAGACAGAGACAGACAGAGACAGACAGAGGTAGACAGAGACAGACAGAGACAGACAGAGGCAGACAGAGACAGACAGAGGCAGACAGAGACAGACAGAGACAGACAGAGACAGACAGAGGTAGACAGAGACAGACAGAGACAGACAGAGACAGACAGAGGTAGACAGAGACAGACAGAGACAGACAGAGACAGACAGAGGCAGACAGAGACAGACAGAGACAGACGGAGACAGACGGAGGCAGACAGAGGTAGACGGAGACAGACGGAGACAGACGGAGGCAGACAGAGGTAGACAGAGACAGACAGAGACAGACAGAGACAGACAGAGGTAGACAGAGACAGACAGAGACAGACAGAGGCAGACAGAGACAGACAGAGACAGACAGAGACGGACAGACGTAGACAGATGCAGACAGAGACAGACAGAGACGGACAGACGTAGACAGAGGCAGACAGAGACAGACAGAGACGGACAGACGTAGACAGAGGCAGACAGAGACAGACAGAGACGGACAGACGTAGACAGAGGCAGACAGAGACAGACAGAGACGGACAGAGACGGACAGACGTAGACAGAGGCAGACAGAGACAGACAGAGACAGACAGAGACAGACAGAGACGGACAGACGTAGACAGAGGCAGACAGAGACAGACAGAGACGGACAGACGTAGACAGAGGCAGACAGAGACAGACAGAGACGGACAGAGACGGACAGACGTAGACAGAGACAGACAGAGGTAGACAGAGACAGACAGAGGTAGACAGAGACGGACAGAGACAGACAGAGACGGACAGAGACGGACAGAGACAGACAGAGGTAGACAGAGACGGACAGAGACGGACAGAGACAGACAGAGGTAGACAGAGACAGACAGAGACAGACAGAGACGGACAGAGACAGACAGAGACAGACAGAGACAGACAGAGACAGACAGAGGTAGACAGAGACAGACAGAGACGGACAGAGACGGACAGAGACAGACAGAGGTAGACAGAGACGGACAGAGACGGACAGAGACAGACAGAGGTAGACAGAGACGGACAGAGACGGACAGAGACGGACAGAGACGGACAGAGGTAGACAGAGACAGACAGAGACGGACAGAGACAGACAGAGACAGACAGAGACAGACAGAGGTAGACAGAGACAGACAGAGGTAGACAGAGACGGACAGAGACGGACAGAGACAGACAGAGACAGACAGAGACAGACAGAGGCAGACAGAGGTAGACAGAGACGGACAGAGACGGACAGAGACAGACAGAGACAGACAGAGACAGACAGAGACGGA
>NW_027283589.1:0-20263 GCF_046629955.1 Centroberyx affinis | reverse complement strand
CCGACTATTATAATAGCCTAATGTTAGATGGCAGATTACATAAATATGAAAATATAAAGACATTGAACAACATTGCTCATTTGTGACAGTCACATAGCGATAGTAATCACAGTTAGCTAGCGAACAATGTTTCACTTACTTTCACTTTCCTCTTCCACATGTGCGGGCAGTAACAGTCGGCCTGTTTCATTGTCAACATCCGTTGTTGCTCACTTCCGTTGTTATGTTGTGGCTTTTGCATTTGTGTTTTCCGTTAATGCGCTTTGTGTTTTTCGACTTTGCAAAGTGTTTTGGATCTGTTTGTTCGTCACGTCTCGGCCACCGTAGAAACGCTGCCTGCTGCTGCAGAGCAGATGGTCGGGTCAGACTGATTTTATGAGCGTACACTTCTGTTATCTCGCTTACAAGATATTTAATATTTACATTTCAGGCATTTAGCCGGCTCTCTTACCCAGACTGATTCAGTAAAATCGACTTCTTCAATTCCTAGAGCACCGACGTTACAAGCAGCCGATAGTCAGGGGGGCGAGGGTCAGAGGTCACAGCGCCAAGTGAAAATAGAAATGGGTCGGACTATTTTGGAATAAAATAGAACACTTTGGATTCGCTTAATTTGAACATTCCTGGTGGTTAGTGAGGTTCCAGCTGCACATGCTGTGAGTTAGAGTCAGTGATGCGTCTGTTGTCAGTGATTTACCCAGCAGCCTGACTGCATGTTGGCGTCTCTTGTTCGACTTCAACAGCTTTCTGGACAGCAGACCTGGGTCCAAGCATTCGCAAATACTTTGATGTGTTTGTTTTATCCTACCTGGAGCGGCAGGTGGGTGGAGTTTACCACATCAGGACAAGTTATCAGTGGCAGTAAAGTCCACTAACTTTCTGCCACCTGTTGTGTGTCCTGCACCACAGAGCCTGAATGGACAGAAAAGAACAGTCCTTCCACTGTTTGTCATGCTAATTTGTCTAGTTCAGCATAAAATAGTGATTATAGAATTTTAAGTGTTAGTTGCTATGGTGACAACACAGTCTGGACATTAAGGCTGTAAAGTCTGTCTCACTGTGAGAACTAAGCAGATGAGTCTGTTAGCAAACTGTCAGAACTCAACTGGAAGCTAACGTTAGCGACGAGGCTAACGTTAGCGATGAGGCTAACGTAGCTTTATCACAGACTGGACTTCTCTCTCTAGCTCTTCTAGTCAACATTAGCATGTTAGCATTAGCATGTTAGCAATCCATGGCAGCAAGGAGACAGAGAAGCTGCTTTGGTTCTTGCTGTAAAACCTCTCAGCTCAGTGACTTGCTGCGAGTCGCTTTATACAGAAGCTAGTCCAACGGGTCACAGCAAGATGGCCGCCGCTCCGACCGTCTAGGAGCGTTGATTTGAACGGGAATGACCGATCTATCCGTTCAAGTTCTGTGGTTCCACCCCACCCACCTGGGACTCCAGGCAGGTCAAAACAAACGCTCACAGTGTGTTTGGCTCCGGTCTGACAGGCTCCAGTCTGGAATGGTTTGTCTCGGCACGAATGAAGGAATGCTTTTCATGCACAACATGTAACAGTCAGACTCACTCTCTCCATAAGTGCTATGCAGCTGTCACTCAACTGCCATCTTAACCCTCTGATTACCGCCCCCCCACCACCCCCTCCCCCTCCCCCCACTCCCACATAACAGTGTGTGTGAATTCACTTCCTTGAAAATGGAGTCAAGGGTTCAAATTTGCATCGACCATCCAGATTTTATTTTATTTCTGTGTTTATTTTGCATGATGCCAGTTCCAGGCAGTGAGCTCGTCACATGACTCTCCCTCCCTCTAACTGCGTCACTTCCTCCCCTCATGGCTGACTTCCTGATGCGGCGCGGCTCGCTCTGCCGGTTCTCCTCGCTCACCGGCCGCTCCGTTCGCTCCTCAGACGTTCGTGGACAACTTCCAGACGGCGAAGGAAGCGCTGAGCGCGGCGACGGCCCAGGCGGCGGAGAAGGCGGCGTCCAGCGTCAGAGACTTCGCCCAGAAGAGCTTCCGTCTGTCCATGGACATCAAGCTGAAGGCCCCGCTCATCGTCGTCCCCCAGTCCTCCGTCTCCCACAATGCCTTTGTGGTGGACCTGGGTCTGATCACGGTGGGGAACAGCTTCTCCCTGCTGCCCGCCGAAGGCTTCCCTCTGCCTGCTGTGGTGGAGAAGATGGAGGTGAAGCTGACGCAGCTGAAGCTGTCCAGGTACCAGACGAGAAGCATCCGGCAGTTTCTGTCAGATGAAAACTTGAGAAAAGCAGCTTTATATTAATATATACACTCACTGAGCACTTTATTAGGTACACCTGTCTAGTGCCGTCTGGTCATCTGTTGTGCAGCTCATTTTGAGTTGTGAGATGCTCTTCTGCACTCCACTGTTGTGCTGAGCTGTTATTGGAGCGTTTGTGGCCTTTCTGTTAGCTTGACCCAGTCTGCCTGTTCTCCTCTGACCTCTGACCTCTGACCTCTCATTAACAAGCTGTTTTCTCTGTAAACTCTACAGACTGTAGTGTGAAAATCCCTGGAGGTCAGCTGCTTCTGAGCTGCTGAACCTGCTGTCAGACCGCTCAGAGTCTCTTAGATCAACATCTCGCCCGTTCTAATGTTTGGTCGAAACAAAAAAACTAAACCATATAGAGGAAAAAAGAAGAAAAAATCCAAGCCCCTCTCTTCTGTGTAAAGTTAAAACGCCTTCATTATTCTTGGCTAGTTCATGTTAAAATGTTAGAAAACAGAGAACAATGAAACATAACATAAAAAAAATAAACCACTTCACCATGTCCGCATACTTTATATATTGAGCTGCAGCCACATGATTGGCTGTTTGGAGGAGCAGGCTGTTAACGAGCATCCACCTAATAAAGTTTTCAGTGAGTGTATATCCAGGGTTTGAATGGTTTTCATGGTCCTGAGGGTCGAGCCTGGCTCTGCCTTTAAAGGATCAGTTGATAGATTTAGTTCCTCTGTATAACTCCTCTCTTCCTGCTGTAGCTCTTGGACCCACAGACATTATTGTCTCCAGAGTCAGCTGGGCCGATCCACCGAGGGGAAACGGTCGGTGCCACTGCTTTCCGGGCCGCACCGTTTCCCCTCGGCGGATCGTCTTCTACAGAACTCTACCGTTCACGATCCGACCCGACCGTCCGGAACCGGATCGCTCCGCCGGGAACCGCCTTTCACCCCCCAGCTCTGTGCTGCGGAGAGAAAAATAGTTCTGTGATTTCCTGGAACTGAGTCTGTTTCCTCTCTGCTGTGGAGACACAGACGGCTTTTCTGGAATATTCTGACAAACAGTTTGGACTCATTGTTGCAGCAAGAGGCAGCGGAGCTTCAACTGACAGCTGACTGGAGACAATACTGTCTGTGGGTCCAACAGCTACAGACAATACTGTCTGTGGGTCCAACAGCTACAGACAATACTGTCTGTGGGTCCAACAGCTACAGACAATACTGTCTGTGGGTCCGACAACTACAGACAATACTGTCTGTGGGTCCAAGACTACAGACAATACTGTCTGTGGGTCCAACAGCTACAGATAATACTGTCTGTGGGTCCAACAACTACAGACAATACTGTCTGTGGGTCCAACAACTACAGACAATACTGTCTGTGGGTCCAACAGCTACAGACAATACTGTCTGTGGGTCCAAGAGCTACAGGAGGAGGAGAGGAGTTATATAGAGGAACTAAATCTATCAACTGATCCTTTAAACTACCATGGAAACATTCAGGTCAATTAAAAACATGGAAATCAGTATAAAGTAAAGTAAAATTTTTGTATGATCTCTGACATCAGTCTACATGTTGCACTGCTGTATCTTTGTATTCTTGCCACACAAGCTGCCAATTGGACACTTCATTAGAAATTTTGGATTTGTTTTATGATTATCTGTCATTCCTTTCTCTATTATTTTATTTTTTGTCATAATTATTCTCTGTTGGCAGAACGGTTCTGAAGCGAGGTTCCCCGCAGCCGGACTTTGAGATTCTCCAACCAATCAACTTGGAGCTTCTCGTCAACAGAAACCTGGCCGCTTCCTGGTTCACCAAGATCCCCGGTGTTCAGGTCCAGGGAGTCCTGAAGTCCATGAATGTAGGAGTCACCACACACTGACACTGTTCTGCATGATGAAACATAATGTCATGTTCTGTCCATCAGCTCCACCAGAACGTTAAAACAGTCCTGTGCTGTGTGATTTAAGAAATGCTGCTGGACCAGAACCGAAGCTTTATTTTAGGTTTCACTTCGCATTTGCTAACAAATCTAAAAAGTGAAATTCTGCCAAAATAATACCCAGAAGTTAGTTATTATATAATGATATACTATATTAGCATTTTCAAATCTGAATTTGTATTGAACTTTTTTTTGCCATGAGATTGTTTTTGAGTCAAAATCGTACATACTTGGTGAAACTTGGTATTGGTACCAAAGCCAAAAGTTTGGGTATCGCAGCGCCTGAGAGTTAATGTTATTGTTTTGGAGTGATGTCAGAACATGTGGTCGTCTTCATGATGTTACGTGTTAAAGTGTAAACCGTCTCCTCCGTCCATCCAGGTCAGTCTGGGTCAGGAAGACTTCGGAGTGCTGATGAAGATCCTGGTGGAAAACATCGGAGAGGGAAGTAAAGAGCACAGTCTGGACCTGAAGAGGCAGGGGGCTGAAGGTGAGTCCGCTCCACCTGCTGGTCCACACCTTCTGCTTCTGAACACTGCACCTGCTGGTCCACACCTTCTGCTTCTGAACACTGCACCTGCTGGTCCACACCTTCTGCTTCTGAACACTGCACCTGCTGGTCCACACCTTCTGCTTCTGAACACTGCACCTGCTGGTCCACACCTTCTGCTTCTGAACACTGCACCTGCTGGTCCACACCTTCTGCTTCTGAACACTGCATTTTCCCCAACAGTTCCTCTCGGGGAAGAAGCCGCAGGGCAGCAGAGATTCAGAAAACTGAACATAAACAAACTGTCTGAGGAATCTTCAGTCACATTCACTTTTATGATAACATGTCTACGTTTATTTGACAAGTGATAAAACTTAGCAGCAGAGTGATAAAATATGATGATTAAAAACATTGAAGAAGAGATGTGATCAGTCTGTTCAGGAGCGATGATAAACCCAAAGAATTATTAAACATCTCACTTGAAAACAAACAAGCTGAACACAACTGGACCGGAAACAGAATCTAGATCACAGAACACAACATGAACACCTTTCTTTTCCTTGGGTTGATATTTGTATTTGATGGGAGGATCTGAACGTTTGAAAGTTAATTGTTGTTTTTCATTTCCTCCTCTGTTGCCAAATGAAATTATGACCACTTCCCTGTTTTATACTGAAACGTCTATAAAGAAATTGATCAGAAAACATCAGTGAAAGAGAGAACTAACTTGTTTTCTCTCCTCTGCGTCCTCAGCGAAGGCGGAGCTGTGTGAGCAGCAGATGGAGGCGGTGATGTCACCGGCAGGAGGCGGAGCTCCGCCGGCCGCCACCAACGGAGCGCCGGGCGAAAACACCTTTAACGTTCTGCTCAACTTTGAAATCAAAGAGGTAAAAAACACACCGGCTGGAGAGAGGATTCACTCTGCTGCTGGACATGTTACCAACATGGCAGCATGTCCCCCGTACTCGTCGTTAACCGCTCTCCAAACATGATGACTTGTCTCCAAACACGATGACTTGTCTCCAAACATGATGACTTGTCTCCAAACATGATGACTTGTCTCCAAACATGATGACTTGTCTCCAAACACGATGACTTGTCTCCAAACATGATGACTTGTCTCCAAACACGATGACTTGTCTCCAAACACGATGACTTGTCTCCAAACATGATGACTTGTCTCCAAACATGATGACTTGTCTCCAAACATGATGACTTGTCTCCAAACGCAATGACTTGTCTCCAAACGCAATGACTTGTCTCCAAACACGTTGACTTGTCTCCAAACGCAATAACTTGTCTCCAAACACTATAACTTGTCTCCAAACCCTATAACTTGTCTTCAAATGCAATAACTTGTCTCCAAACATGATGACTTGTCTCCAAACGCAATGACTTGTCTCCAAACGCAATAAC
Source organism: Centroberyx affinis (assembly GCF_046629955.1). Classification (NCBI taxonomy): domain Eukaryota; kingdom Metazoa; phylum Chordata; class Actinopteri; order Beryciformes; family Berycidae; genus Centroberyx; species Centroberyx affinis. Next base: position 14,169 of record NW_027283589.1, on the reverse strand, counting down.
TTGTCTCCAAACACGTTGACTTGTCTCCAAACACGATAACATGTCTCCAAACATTAGAACTTGTCTCCAAACATTAGAACTTGTCTCCAAACATTAGAACTTGTCTCCAAACACGATAACATGTCTCCAAACATTGTCACTCATCTCCAAACTCGATGACTTGTCTCTGAACACGATGACTCGTCTGGTTCCTTGTCCCAGGTGGTGCTGAAGCTGAAGAAGCCCAGGCAGCAGGCGGAGGTTCCCTTCCTGCTGTTCCACCTGGAGCAGCTGGGCATCGACACCAAAGTGAGGAAGTACGACATGTGTGCCACCGCCTACATCAGGAAGATCTGCATGAAGTGCCTGGAGTTCACCGGTCAGTTCACTGCTCTCCTGCAGCAGACGGCTTCGAAGTGTCTCTGAACCAGCTGTTTAGTAGACGATAGGCGACTAAAAAAAATAAAAAACATTCCCCACCCCTCCCGGCCATGGCACCATGTGTTGCTTAGATAGCAACTGTACAAACTTTTACCGATAAACTTCAATTAATAGCCTGGGATTTTATTATTTTTATTTTTATTATTATTATTTTACACTGAACTCAACCGGCCTATATTTGGGACAGCGTCTATATGGGTCAGGCCTTTAAGTCCTTTCACACAAAGCTCTTGCTCAGCAAAATGGGAAATACTATCAAATTGTTTATCTAAACCAGTATGGATATTACTTGTATAAAAATTAACGTTTGAATGCAAGTAAAAAATAAATAAACTGCTTCTCAGTGTCAATGGCAACCGGCTTCTAATTGAGACCGGCCTTTATTAGTCAAAAGGTGTAGCCACACCCAGCCAGTGAAAGGGACTCGGCATTTAACTGAAGTTTTACGGTAAACTTAGAAACCTATAATCTACTAGAGGTAGGATAGTAAAAAAGTGTTTTCCCTTTTCCACAATCCACAACCTCCATATAATATCATATATTACAATACTTTTGCGGGACAGTATCGCGATATAAAATGTTGGCTATCGCCCAAGCCTAGCAGACCACACACGTCTGTTCATGACATGTTGGCTGTCAGGATCAAACCTGTGACTCCTCTTCTCTTCTTCTTCCTCTCTCTCTTCTTCAGACTCTGTCGGCGAGCCTCTCTGTCTGATCAGCTCTTCTGTGGAATCTGGTGCTGAGCTGCTCAAAGTGCAATACTTCAAGGTGGGAACATCACAACATTACATTATTCTTATTATCTTATTTATTGTCAAATATCGTTTGTCATTTGTCACAGCAGGTATGACAGACTGAGGGGTAGAGAGCTTTAGTTCACTTTTCTGTGACTGGAAACATGCTTGATGTGATCTGAATTATCCTGATGCAGGAAGCTCCACCCACCTGGTGCTCCACAAAGGCTAAAACAAACACTCAGACTACGTTCATGTTCAGATTGTTCAGGTTTGTCTGAACTCTGCAGAGTTTCCTCCTGTAGCTGGTTCTGTTCTCCAGGTGAGAACGACGACCTCTGAACCACTGAGACTCCTGGAGATCTGAGTTTGTTAAGCCAACCAACTACAGGGAACTGCCCCGAAACACAAGGGATTATGGGTAGAAGGAGACGGAAAGCCTGGACTTCTTCATGTGTTGTTAACTGCTTTGAACACCACAGAAGAAGAGACAAACAAGTCCATGTTAGATCTGTTGTTGTGATTGGTCAGTGACGCTTCTCCTCTCTGGTTCAGATCAGAGAAACCAGCAGGAGGAGGATCAGCTGCAGCTCCAGTTTGCCTCCTGTGTTGTCTGATGAAAACATTTTACAGCAGGTTTCTTTGAATTTACCCAGAATCCATCAGGATGTATCTGGATGTCCGTTCTGCCTGTTAAAAAGCCATTAGCCATATGGCTCAGTCCGCCCATATCTGCCCCTCCAGGCTGCGTTCACAACACAGAAATGTCCGCCGGCTGCGCTCCGGTCTCTTCTGTTTTATAGATAGCTGCAGGAGAAGAGGTGTCACTCTGTGGAGTCATCCTGCTCTCACTGGTAAACAGGCTGGAGTGTGCTTCAAGATGCATGACGTCAGGTTCAAGGTTTTATTGGGGAAATTGTCTTGCGGCGAGTCGTACAACAAAACACCAAACCACAGTGAACACAGAGTTCAACACAGAAACCTGCAGGAGACCGTGGACACAGCTGGAGAAGGTTCTGGAGCAAATCCACAGACTGAAACCAGACTGAAGTTCTCTTCTGCTTTGTTTCCCAAACCTGCTTCACTCTTTCAATCAATCTGCTGCACTTTTATTTCCCCCGTCTCTTCTTTTGTTTGATCTCATGATGTGTTCAAACACAAACCAGATTTTAAACGAGGGAAAATAAACAAGGTCCCCACAGGTCCTTGAAATCCTTGAAAGTTTGTGAATTTGAGAAAAAAAAAATCTTTTTGAATTTTGAGTTTTTGAAAATAGACATGGATCATTGAAAGTGTTTGAAATTATATTTTGTGCAAGAATAGAAATTGAAATTCTTTAGATATTTTTTTTACTTAGTAAATAGGCCTCGTTCCTCTGTATGTGTGTCTGTTTCACCTCCACCTGCCTGGAGAAAGAGTGTCGGTCACCTGAGAGACTGAAGTGGAATATTCTCAGTGTTGTAACAGTAATGAACCTTGATCCGTGTCTCAGACTGTGCCGTGTTGGGTCCTTGAATTTGAGGGAATTGGGTCTGGAAAGTCCTTGAAAAGTCCTTGAATTTGATGTTTAAGAAGGTGTGGGAACCCTGAATAAAGTTTTGACAGGAGGAAGATGATCAGGTCATCGATGACCTGATGAAGATCTGATCGATCGAAATGTTGTCAAAAAAAATCAGTACAGCGTAGTTTAGTGTGTGGGCTCTTCCTCCTTTTTTATCATATGTATGTTTGTTAAATAGACTAAACCTAAACTTTCTGTCTGTCTGTCTGTCTGTCTGTCTGTCTGTCTGTCTGTCTGTCTGCTTGCCTGTCTGTCTGTCTGTCTGTCTGCTTGCCTGTCTGTCTGTCTGCCTGTCTGCCTGTCTGTCTGCCTGTCTGTCTGTCTGTCTGTCTGTCTGTCTGTCTGTCTGTCTGTTGTGTTTCCTCAGGCGGACCGGACTGGACCAAACTTCTCCACTGTGTACAAGAATACAGAGCAGATGATCAATGTGAGTAGTGAGTTCTTCACCTCAGGTCTCTGAAGGTTTTGAAGCCAACAGATCTGGTTTAGGATCTCCACCATGTTGACATGTTGACATGTTGACATGTTGACATGTTGACATGTTGACATGTTCTGGAGGCGGAGCAGCCAGAGAGGCTGAGGCTCGACACAGAGCCACAGCTCCACCTGCTGTTGGCTGTTGGAAAACAACACAGTGTTTTATCTGCTATGTCTGTTAACAACACGATTATTTAGAAAATCTCCATCAGGACACACGTTAGAAGAAGTGAAATTAGCTGCTGAGGCCAAAACCTCTAGTGGAGAAAATGTATTGATTTATATTTTTATCAGAAGTTGGTTTGTGGTCCGTTGACTTCATGGAGGTTTGGAGTCTTTCTGGAGCCGGACTCTAGCGGACTGTAGCAGCAGCCGCTTCCTCACTGGCTTCAGAACTCACCTGAAGGTTTGGCTGCTTGGTCCAGACTCAGTCTGTCAGCAGGACACTGTGAACCTCCACCTGCAGGTCATCAGTCTGCTCAGTCTGGAGGATCAGGCTGTGAATCTGTCTGTTTGGAATGAATCAGAATAATAATTAGTTTTTATTTTGTGCCTTTGATAGTTATGAAAATGACACTTTATTCAAATGGTGAACATCTTGTTTTTGGAATCAAACTCTTCTTCCCTTATATTTCTCTCCCTCTCTCTCTCTCTCTCTCTCTCTCTCTCCCTCTCTCTCTCCCTCTCTTTCTCTCTCTCCCTCTCTCTCTCTCTCTCTCTCTCTCTCTCTCTCTCTCTCTCTCTCTCTCTCTCTCTCTCTCTCTCTCTCCCTCTCTCTCTCTCTCTCCCCCCCCCCCTCTCTCCAGGTGACCTTCACCTCTCTTGACCTCCTCCTCCACACGGAGGCTCTCCTGTCTGCCATCAACTTCCTGTCTGCGTCTCTCTCGCCCGGCACGCCGCCGTCTCCGGAGAGAGAGAACCGCCCGAAGACTGAGGAGAGCAAGATGTCTGTGTCCGCCAAGTCCAGTGAGGAGAACACACACACACACACACACACACAGACACACACACACACACACACACACACACACACACACAGACACACACACACACACACACACACACACACAGACACACACACAGACACACACACACACATTCACATTTGGAGAAACACTAATTCATCAAACGCGCCGCTGTTGTCAGACAAAAAACACACATCTGCAGAAAGGAAGTTCTCAAGAATTAACAAAAAAACCTTTTCTCTTTAACATCCGTGTGTTTTTGAAACAACACGTGTGTGTGTGTGCGTGTGTGTGTGTGTGTGTGCGTGTGTTAAAGGTCTCTGGGTTAATGAGATGATGGTCTCTCACCACATGATGAGTAAACAAAACAAATCAGAGCAGAAGAGGTTTACTCAGTCCAGTCAGTCCATTTAGAGACATTTTATTGTGGACTGACCTGGAAGAGTCCAGCAGAGCAGAGTGAGGACAATAAAACACACCAGCATGGGTACAGTGACCTGACACACACACACACACACACACACACACACACACACACACACACACACACACACACACACACACACACACACACACACATAAAGAGCAGTGGATCACGTGTGTTTGAGTGTTTGCTCCTCTTGAATCATCTGTTGACAAAAGTTGAGAATAACAGCTGATGGAAGTGGGTCAGTGGAGTCAGGTTTATATTCTGGATCAGACTGGAAGGCTTTTGTCTGTTTCTGTGTCAGTTATGTTTCTGTGTCAGTTATGTTTCTGACACTGAGGTTTCTACTCAGGTTTCTATTCTGTTGTTCTGACTCACTGTTGGTTTCCTTTGTGTTTCTGACCTGGACGCTGAAGCTCCTCTTCAGTCTCGCTCACTGTAATCAGAGGTGAAGAAGTACTGAGATGTTTTACTGCAGTAAAAGTATCAATACAACAATGTAAAGATACTCCATTACAAGTAAAAGTCCTTCATTCAAAATCTTACTGAAGTAAAAGTACATAAGTATTGGCAGCAAAATGTACTTAGAGTATCAAAGTAAACGTACTCATTATGCAAACTGTCCCCATTTAGAACGTTACATTTTTCATAAATTATTGGAATATTAATACTGATTTATTGACATACATGTACATGTAAGCAGCATTTTAAAGTTGTCAACCTGAAGCTAATCTTAACAATTTAGCTATACTTTAGGGTAGTCTAATCTATAACAATGCTATTTTATAGTTATTTTATAAAGATGATCAAATGATTTAAATATAAAATATTGATCTGAAAAGTAACTAGTAACTATAGCTGTGAAATAAATGTAGTGGAGTAAAAAGTACAATATTTCCCTCTAAAATGTAGTGGAGTATAAGTACAAAGTAGCATAACATGGAAATACTCAAGTAAAGTACAAGTACCTCAAAATTGTACTTAAGTATAGTACTTGAGTAAATGTACTTAGTTACTTTCCACCTCTGGCTGTCAGTCTCTGTGGGTAAAGACCTTCAGCAGCTAAAAGACCAAAAATGGAAATGTGAAAATGAAGAGCGATCCCGTTGCCATGGAAACCTGGCTGCTCACACACAGATGAATTCAGACTGACGAACCGAACACAGAACGCTGCTGTAGGTGATGAAGGTTTAACACACACACACACACACACACACACACACACACACACACACACACACCTATATATGACAGGCGTAAACACATATTCATATTCATATAATCGATGATGCCAGGCAAAAACACTAAGCTGAGAAAAGTCTGTTTTTATGAATGAAGAAAAGAAAGCGTCTGATGGAAGTGTGTTTGGAAATGAAACAGCGAAGGTTTTTAACACTTTAAAGCAGTGGTTCTCACCGTGGGGTCCGGGGACCACCAGGGGTCCTTGAGGAGGTTCCAGGGGGTCCCCAGCAAACTGATGAATTGTTAAACTTCAGCAATATTTAATTTACAAGAAGTTAGGGGATGTAGAAGAATGACTATTTTGATCATAGTTTCACTGTTATCTCTCTACAATAGAGATACTTATGAGATTCTGGACAAAATCATATCTGACAATAAAAATATTCTCAGATTTGGGTCCAAGAGACAAATGGGGGTCTGTGGCCCTAATGTGGACTAAATTAGGGTCCTTGATATGAAAAAGGTTGAGAACCACTGCTTTAAAGGACTTCAGAGTGATGAAACTCACTTTGACATTTAGAGTTTCAGACGGCTGTTTTATTTCATAAAGGCTCCGCTCACTTTGGAGGTAAAAGTCTCCACATCTGTCCCTCAGGTTTCACTAAAACAGTTTCTAAGCTTTTCTTCGGTGACAGACTGAGCCGCAGCTAACGTGTCCGACCGTCTCTGTCTCCCCGCCAGCCGCTCTGGCCTCGCCCTCCGACAGTGACATCATCGACCTGAAGGTGATGGTGACGCTGGGAGCCTTCAACGTCCTGGTGTGCGACCAGAGCTGCAACATGGCCGACATCAAGATCCAAGGTACAGATCCACCAGATGAAGATAATAATAGATCAATATATCAGTATCAGTATCGGCTTCATCAGACACACCCAGCAGCTTCCAGGTGGAGCTCCACAGCATCACCTGCTGGTGTGTGAGGCAGCTGTGCCTAATAAAGTGGACACTCTGTGTGACGATATATGAAGAGTTCTGCTCCAAAATGCTATGTCCACTCTTGGGAAAAACATTGTTAGGCAAAGTTCCTCATTCAATATCTCTAAAACAGCGGTTCTCAACGTGGGGTCCGGGGACCAACAGGGGTCCTTGGAGGGGTTCCAAGGGGTCCCCAGCAAATTGATGATTTGTTAAACGTCAGCATTATTTCATTTACAAGAAGTTAACACAATTAGAGAATGTAGAAGAATGACTGTTTTGATCACCTCTCTACTTACAATATAGATAGTTTTCTGGACAAAATCATATCTAACAATAAAAATATTCTCAGATTTGGGTCCGAGAAACAAAATGGGGTCCATGCTTCTAATGTGGACTAAATAAGGGTCCATGATATGAAAAAGGTTGAGAATCACTGCTGTAAAATATAGAAGATCTTGTCTTTGGAAATGTGATCATTTTGTCCACCAGAGACTGAAGCCTCCTGCTGAAAGTCCTCAAAGAACCAGAGCTAGTTTTATTTTGAATCTGTCAGTCAGTCTGTGAGAGTCTGTGTCTTTTGAAATCAGAGGAAAGTTATTGTGGAGTGAAACCAGAGAGGATGAGGATGAGTTTCATCAGAGCGGTCTGTCTGCAGAGCTGCTCTGTCAGGCCGGCTCCACTCAGCTCTCCTCTTCCTCAGATATTCTGAACTGCCAGTTTCCTCCCAAGCGAGGTGTACTCGTCCCAAGCTGAAGTTCCATGAAGCCACATTTTCATTTCCGGTTTTGCTGCCAAAGCGCATTTAATTTTCAAAGTAAAAGCCCCGCAAGGCTGCCACAAGGAACATAGCTGTGAGCGGTGAAATCTCCCTCATTAATAATAATTTATCCAAATGTTTAGGGGGACGATGTAGACAATTTCTGAGTGCATGACTGTCTTCTGATTAGTGCTGACCGGAGAGATGTAATATCAGAACGGTCACAGGAGAAAACATTATCTCACTGTTCTCTTCCTCAGCTGACGTTTTCCTTCATTTTGTCATCCTAACAACGTAAATTAGAGGCAGGTAGTAGAACAAAGCCTGCTGGTGCTGCAGGCTATAAAATGACTCAGTAATGTTAGCTCAGTAGATATTTACACAAACTTTACACCACTGGTAAACACCATGCCTTAAAGTTTATAAATGGAAGCTTCATTCACGCATAGGCTCCGCTCAAATGTTCATGTTGCATGTACAAAACAAAATGAAAAAAGAAAAAAAAACAACAAAGCAAAAGCAGCTCATTAGACACATCACTGCAAACAAAAACTTTGATTAAAGTAACTGATCTACAACAACGGCAGATTGAGCCGACAGAAAAAGAAAGTAGTGTCTCTGTCCGGAGAGCGGAGGTAAAACACAATCAATATAACCAACGATGAAGAAGAACGTTGGACTGCATCATTAAAATGAGAGAAGAAGAGAGCTGAGCGTGGAGCGGGCCTGACAGCGGAGGTCTGCAGACTTTTGTGGCAGTTTCTGCTGGTCCCAGATCAGAGAGCAGTGCAGGTTTGTTTTGTTTGTGTGGGATGTGATGTGGAGAGACCAGGATGAGAGATCAGTAACAAGTCATTTAAAGGTCCAGTTATAGAGGTCAGTATCCTTTGTGTATTAACTTGTGTGTTTCTCTCTGTTCCTCAGGTATTAACGGGTCTCTGCTGATGCAAGGTCCTCAGACTCAGCTCTCCGCCCGGCTCAGAGATTTCATCGTCATCAACGTCGATCCGAAGAGCGTCCACAAGAAGGCAAGGCGCCGCCGAGCCACTTCCTGTTCCTGTTCCTGTTCCTGTTCCTGTTCCTGTTCCTGTTCCTGTTCCTGTTCCTGTTCCTGCTGTCTGAGCTGCAGGGACAAAGTCTAATGGATTCATCACTTTATTTTTTAAATTCTTTATTTAGGGATAACAGGGATTTAAATTACAAGAGACATACATCAATACAGTAGAGATATTGATAAGCAGAGGTTTTATACAGTTGAATGGTATCATTATGCACATGTGCAATTTTCCTCTTTCCTTCCCGAAATCCTTCTAAATTTTTTTTGATTTATTACAACAATTGTAGGTTTCTAGAACTTTGTACAGGCTGAGAAAGGCAGGTGTGTCTGTATAGAGCTGGGAGAGGTTTTGACAAATCAGATGTGGGGAGAGACAACAGAGGGAGGAGACCAGAAAAAACAATGATGAGTTTTGTTAATAAAAATAAAACAACAAAAACAGATTGTTAATTTATCACTTCCATAAAATCTGGCTGTAAGGACCACACATAAGAGACCAATTTCAACCAGAATTTAATAATAGACGGAGTGAAAAAGTATTTTTTTCCATTAGATATATTTCATTTACCAAGTCTATCCGCTCCTGTATTGTGGGTAAGAGCTTTTTTACAAGCAGATATCAAAACGCCAAATAAGTACTCATCGGACCGTCCATACTCAAAATCAATCTTTCCTAAATACAGTGTGCAAAAATGCAAAGATAATTCAGTGGATTCATCACTTCAGCTGAAAACACTCCTGTTCTTCTTCACTCAGCACTTTTTCCTCTCGACTCAGTTCCTCTTCTTTGTGTCTCTCAGGCGATCTCCATCGTGGGCGACGAGGTTTTCAGCTTCTCCATGAGTCTGACTCCCAGCGCCACGGAAGGCGCCGGGTACGCCGACACCAGCCGGACGGACGGCCGGGTGAAGCTGAACGTGGGCTGCATCCAGGTGGTCTACCTGCACAAGTTCTTCATGTCGCTGCTGGTGAGCCTCACATCACATCACATCACCTCACCTCACCTCACCTCACATCACATCACATCACATCACATCACATCACATCACATCACATCACATCACATCACATCACATCACATCACATCACATCACCTCACCTCACCTCACCTCACCTCACCTCACCTCACCTCACCTCACCTCACCTCACCTCACCTCACCTCACCTCACCTCACCTCACCTCACCTCACCTCACCTCACCTCACCTCACCTCACCTCACCTCACCTCACCTCACCTCACCTCACCTCACCTCACCTCACCTCACCTCACCTCACCTCACCTCACATCACATCACATCACATCACATCACATCACATCACATCACATCACATCACATCACATCACATCACATCACATCACATCACATCACATCACATCACATCAGATCTGTCCAGAGTCTTTAAAAACATGATGATAAATACACCAGAGAAACATTACAGTCATAACATTTCAAATTAAATGAAACAGATATGAAGAAGTCAAGTCGAGGTTTTTGTTCTCTTAACTAAAACCGAAACGTTCACCTTCTGTTTTAATGTTTTCCCTTTTGTTGCATCTGAGGAGCCTCTGCTGTATAGGCTGCTCTCTTCAACCACAAAATATAAAGAAGCAACTTAAAACACAATAGCAGTTTTACACATTGTACAGTGACATTTTAATAAATTCTCGTGTAGTTAAGTCCTCATCTTATGTCCTACATTTCATGAGAAAATATCCTTGGAAATACAAAGCTGTTGCTGCCTCAACTTTCAACCAAGGTGCATGAAGCAGAAAAAGCTTGAAAAGAAGAAGAAACTCAGCTGGTGGACGTTCTGTAAAAGCATCTTTACTGATACAGAAAAAACAAGGAATAATGCCATATACATATCTATATTATATATACAGTACTGTATATGGTGTATTGTATTGTAAATAAACTCAGTGTTATTTTTCCCTGTTGTTCAGAACTTCACCAACAACTTCCAGACGGCGAAGGAAGCTCTGAGCGCGGCGACGGCCCAGGCGGCGGAGAAGGCGGCGTCCAGCGTCAGAGACTTCGCCCAGAAGAGCTTCCGTCTGTCCATGGACATCAGGCTGAAGGCCCCGCTCATCATCGTCCCCCAGTCCTCCGTCTCCCACAATGCACTGGAGGTGGACCTGGGTCTGATCACGGTGGGGAACAGCTTCTCCCTGCTGCCGGTGGACGGCTGCCCGCTGCCCGCCGTCATCGACAACATGGACGTCCAGCTGACTCAGCTCAAACTGTCCAGGTCAGTCGCTCCGGAGGGAAGAAAGCAGCAGCTGCTCCTCAGACTGGGAGTGACAAGAATGTCTTAAAAACCAGAGAAGGTGGCACTGTGTTGGGACAGAAAAAGCTAATAAGCAAAAATAAACATCACATCCAACTAGGCTCCTCTTCTCTGGTTTAGCAGGATGTGTGTGACTGACAGTGAACTGCAAAAGTAAAGTAGTCTGCATACCAAGAGGAAAAAAAGCTGAAAAACTAAAAGAATGTTTAATTGCATACAAGAATACAAGAGTCAACTGAAGAACTTAATAGCAAATGACAGCAAAAGCTTAAAGCCTTTATTTTGCCTTGTGAGTGTGAAAAGTTGAAGCTGCTAAAGGGAAAGAATAATAGTTGGTTTGAATTCAGTTATGTTAAAAAAAATAGAGAAATATAAGGATTTTTAGTAAAGGCCTAATGCAAGTCAATACATGATATAATAGATATGATGTTGTCTTCTCCTACAGTGTGTATACAGGATGTTGCTGGAGCTTTTCTTGACCTTAAGAGAGACTAGCTCACTGGAGTAAACTGGTTTATTGGTCTGTGGTCTTGCTGCAGGATCTCCATGGACCCGGCGGGCCGGCCCCGCTCCGAGCTGCTGGAGCCGCTCAACCTGCTGCTGAGCATCAAGAGGAACCTGGCGGCCTCCTGGTACCACAAGATGGCCGCCGTGGAAATCGACGGAGATCTGAAGCCCATGAAGGTACGAGCAGGTCTACAGCCGGCTGAGGAACCTTCAGCTCAGTTCAGTTCAAATCCTTACTGTCCTGTGAGAGAAATCTGGTTTACAGACAGGGTTTAATATAAAGCCATACAACAAATCCCAACATGATATATCGCACATTCAGGCTTCAGGAAACAGAGAGGAGTCAAAAACAGCTCATCATAATGTTCACTGTATTTGCTTGTTGCGCTGCCTGTAAAGCACTTTGTAACTCTGTTTTGCAAAGTGTAAGACAAATAAAGTTTATTATAATATTTCCACACTGAAGGGACCTTCTGATGGCAGCCATGTTTGCATAATGACAGACTGTTACTAACTCCTGTGTTCTTGTTTTTGCAAACGGTCGACATTTAAGCCGGTGAAGGTACGATCTGTATAAAGCCTCCTGTACTGTAGCAGCTTCACCCTGATACTGTTCAGTTGTAGTGGAAACAGAGTTTAGCTGGATCAGTTTGTGTGTTGACAGCCTGCAGCTCTAGTGGAGAATCCTTCTTGTACCTCAGTAGGTGAAGTTTCTAACCTCAAGAGGAAAACTATGGAATGAAGCCAAGGACGCTGTGCAGCATTTATTAAAACTCAACATTAAAAGTGAAAGTAGTCGGGAGAAACCAGGCTGAACCTTGTTCCTCCTGCGCTTTGCCTCCAGGTGGCGCTGAGTCAGGACGACCTGAAGGTTCTGCTGAGGATCCTGATGGAGAACCTGGGAGAGGCCAGCAGCCTGCAGGAGAACCTGGATCCTGCTGCCTCCAGACAGACAGAGAGCCTGCAGATCAGAACCTCCAGCTCCCCACACACAGGTCTGGGCTGACTGGAGATACCGGGGCTAAGGGTGATGAGGATGATAATGAGGATGAGGATGTAGTGGCGATAATGAGGATGATAATGAGGATGTAGTGGCGATAATGAGGATGATCATGAGGATGTAGCGTGATCATGAGTATAACAATGAGGATGTGGTGATAATCAGGATGGAGATGGCAGAGGTGATAATGGGGATGTAATTGTGATAATGAGGATGTAGTGGTGATAATGAGGAAGATAAGGATGGCAGGTGTGTTAATGAGTATATAGTGGTGATAATGAGAATGGTAATTGCGATAATGAGGATGACGATGCTAGAGGTGATAGTGAGGATGATAATGAGGATGGTAGTGGTGATAATGATGATTTCAATGAGGATGGTAGTGGTGATAATGAGGATGAAGATGATAGATGTGATAGTGAAGACGATAATGAGGATGGTAATGGTTATAATGAGGGTGATAATGATGATGCGATTGTGATAATGAGGATGCAGTGGTGATAATGTAGTGTTGATCAGGGGGAAATACTGTTTTGGACCGGATAGTTGTGGGTAGTTATAGTTGTTATGTTGATCTCAGACGGAGCTGAGAAGCAGAGTGACATCATCGATCAGGAGGAGGAGCCTCAGGAAACCGTCAAGTTCAACTTCAACATCGAGTCTCTGGGTCTGGTGCTGTACAGCGACGACCCCAAACAGGTGAGGTCTGAGATATCACAATATTCAATATTATCGAATATTGACCCAAGCCTAGTTCCAACAGACTGGACTTGCTTCTCCTGGAACATCCCATAAACCAGTGGTTCTCAACGTGGGGTCCGGGGACCACCAGGGGTCCTTGAGCGGGTTCCAGGGGGTCCCCAGCAAACTGATGAATTGTTAAACTTCAGCAATATTTACTTTACAAGAAGTTAGGGGATGTAGAAGAATGACTGATGCTTTTGATCATGGTTTCACTGTTATCTCTCTACAATAGAGATACTTATGGGATTCTGGACAAAATCATATCTAACAATAAAAATATTCTCAGATTTGGATCCAAGAGACAAAATCTCATCAAATGGGGGTCCGTGGCTCTAATGTGGACTAAATTAGGGTCCTTGATATGAAAAAGGTTGAGAATCACTGCCCTCTCCTACAGTACTACAGTAGGATGAATACATGAAGCAGGACTTCTTCCATGGCTGCCACTGAATACAGGACAGATGCAGAATGAATGCAGTAGAATCTGTCCCATGATATCAGACAGCTTCACCATGGATCTTCCCCCCCCCCCCCCCCCCTCAGTCCCCCACCCTGGGCCGGCACCAGGAGAGCCTCCGGCTGGGAGAGTTCGCCCTCCACCTGCTGAAGGCCTCTGGGAAGCTGCTGAGCGACGGCAGCGTGGAGGTGAGCACCGTGCTGAGCGGCTGCACCCTGGACGACCTGCGGAGCGGCATGCAGAGGGTCAGCTCCAGGTGAGACTCACCTGACCTGAGGCTGTCTGACTCCTCCCTCTGTTCACCTGTGTTCCCCTTTCACTGTCACCATGCTCACTATTTTATGCATTACTTTTTATTTAATTTATATCTAGTGTATCTAGTGTACTTGTTTATACTCTTTTTTTTTTTACTATTAATATTTTTATCATTACTATTATTGGTAACACTTTACCACGTTCACCACTTTACACATTAATGTTTAATAAGCATTAACTAACCCTTAATTAACAGTTAACTAATGTGTCTGGTAATCATTTACTAATGGTGTTCATGTTAACTAAGTTATTCATTTACACATTATTTAATAGTCATCTTTATAAACTATTAAATAA
>NW_027283588.1:32500-49210 GCF_046629955.1 Centroberyx affinis | reverse complement strand
TTAACTTGAAACGGGTCAAATTTGACCCAAACACAATAAGAGGGTTAATGTGTGTTAACAGAATATTGAACTGGAGAACATAGGACCCTGGGAACTTAGGACCTTGGGAACATAGGACCTTGGGAACATAGGACCCTGGGGAACATAGGACCCTGGGAACATAGGACCTTGGGAACATAGGACCCTGGGAACATAGGACCTTGGGAACATAGGACCTTGGGAACATAGGACCCTGGGAACATAGGACCCTGGGAACATAGGACCTTGGGAACATAGGACCTTGGGAACATAGGACCCTGGGAACATAGGACCTTGGGAACATAGGACCCTGGGAACATAGGACCTTGGGAACATAGGACCTTGGGAACTTAGGACCCTGGTAACATAGGACCTTGGGAACATAGGACCTTGGGAACTTAGGACCCTGGGAACATAGGACCTTGGGAACATAGATACGCTCCCGTTCTGTACAGGGAGACAGCCGTCGTTTTGGGTTTTTTGGTGGGAAACAGTTAAATTGAAATATGTTTTTTAAGTTTACATTTCCCTCTGCGGTGGTAGTTTACTGGCTCAGGAATCCCACCATCACTATTGTGTGTGTGCCGTGACCTCTGACCCTTGACCTCCTTACTGTTGATTGGTTGTAATGTCAGTGAGCCTTCAAAGTGCTGGTGAAAACAGCGTACAGTATGAGTTGAGACACATGAACAGAGCTGTAAACACAATGGGGAAAGTCAGAAGTTTGTATTTAATATCCCATGAAAATAAATAGTATTGTTTTATCTATTTTCTATTTTCCCTATTTGTCGAACTTGCAGTTGTAACAAATTTTAGTTTTTAATCATTTAAGACAGATTTCTTCCTCTTCTTTCTGCCGCTGCAGCTTGATTCCTAAAGTGAAACATCAGCAACACTAAAACTCTTTTGTTACGGGTCCATTTTGTAATTATTTCCGACCCAAAGCACTTTAATGCGCGACAAGTTGTATTTACGACTTCTGCTCTTGGAAGCAGGACTTTTACGAGGAGACCCTGAAGGCAGCATCATTCTGCTGTGACCTCACTGGAGTCTCTGTGGATAAGAGTCAGATAAAGGACTGAAATGTAGAAATGTTTTCTAGCTAACAGCCGCAAAGATGAAGGCTTCACACAGATTTGGGTTTGGGGTTTAGTCAGTGGTGGGTAGAGTACTGAAAATCTGTACTCAAGTAAAAGTACAATTACTCCCATAAAAATGACTCAAGTAAAAGTGAAAATTACCATTTGAGAAACCTACTCAAGTAAAAGTAAAAAAGTACCTGGTTAATTAAATTACTCAAAGTACAAGTTACTTTCCATTTAATATTTTTTAGGGTGTGCGGGCCAGTGCAAAATAATGGAGAAAAAAAAGCACTTGTTGATAAAACTTTCTTAGCCCTAGTTGTAGACTAGTTTTAATGAAGGTAAAATGGCAAATGTAGTGAAGTAAAAAGTAGATTACTGGCTCAAATATATACTCAAGTAAAGAGTAGAAGTACAGTTTAAAAAAGGAACTAAACCCCACTTTTTTACTCATGTGCATTACTTGTAACTCGTTACTACCCACCCCTGGGTTTAGTTTCTCTTTAAAGTTTTGATTTAATCAGTTTCTTGTATTTACTTTTAAATCCAGTCTCCATCTTGTCCCTCAGCCTCTCTGTGGTGTTTCTGCTCTGCTCTTCCCACAGATCACCTGTCAATCAAACAATGTGGGCGGAGCTTGTATTTTCTTGTTGATGCAGTTTGAGTTTCTCTTCTCTCTGTCTGTTCAGCCATGGTGGCTATCACTGCTCATGCTAACTACCCAGTTCTTCTTCTTCTGTTGATTTCAAACAAACCGGAAACGTCAAACGCATCACTTCCTGTGCAGCAGGAAAGAGCGACCAGACAGAGGAGAAGATTTATGAACTGATAGAGGTTGGATCACTGCTGAGAGAGAGAGAGAGAGGAGAGAGAGAGAGAGAGAGAGAGAGAGAGAGAAGAGAGAGAGAGAGAGAGAGAGAGAGAGAGAGAGAGAGAGAGAGAGAGAGAGAGAGAGAAGCAGGACGGCAGGACAGTTAGAGGGAAATATCTTTGACAATCAAATAAAAGCAAATATCAAGATGAATTAAAACAAATCAAACAAGAAGCCACCACAAGATAAAAGGAAAAGAATAAAGGGTTGAAACAATATAACAGTAAATATAACAGGTGAATTATAAGAAAATAAAATTTAAGGAGCAATTTTAAAAATACAGATGTAAAATGAATGTGGAGGAAACTCCACTACTGCTGAGCGATAAGAAGCAGAGCTAACAGGTGACAAACAGTCTGAAGACACACACACACACACACACACACACACACACACACACTGCCCCGGGGTGTGTGTGTGTGTGTTTGTGTGTTCAGATACCATCATATGACTCAGGGAGTAAACAGTGCAGATGTAATTCGGAGAACTGTGAGGATGATGTCATGCAGGAAGTGGACATAGTGAAATGAAGGGCACTGTAAACACACACACACACGCATACACACACACACACACACACACACACACACACACACACACACACACACTCTGTGGTAACTGTACCGTATGCAGGTGTCATGTGACACGCCGCCTGGTGTTCAGCTGGTTCCTGATCCTGCAGTTTAAACTCTCACTGCTGTTTTCTGTCAGTCTGGATTCACATTTCATCTGCTGCTCTGATGATGAGACGGAAACAGACTGAGGAAAACTTTTTATTTTCATCAACAGATTAGTTCAAATGACTTATTATCATCACTATCATCACTATCATCACTATCATAGCAGCAGCAGTAGTAGTAGTACTAGTAGTAGTACCAGTAGTAACAGTGGTAGCAGTCATAGCCTCGCAGTAGTAGCAGTAGTAGTAGTAGTAGCAGTAGCAATAGGCCTAGTAGTAGCAGTAGCAGTAGTAATAGTAGTAGTAGTAGTAGCAGTAGTAGTAGTAGCAGTAGTAGTAGCAATAGTAGTAGTAGTAGTAGTAGCAGTAGTAGTAGTAGCAGTAGTAGTAGCAATAGTAGTAGTAGTAGTAGCAGTAGTAGTAGTAGCAGTAGTAGTAGCAATAGTAGTCGTAGCAGTAGTAGCAGTAGCAGTAATAATAGTAGTAGTAGTAGCAGTAGTAGTAGTAATAGTAATAGTAATAGTAGTAGTAGTAGTAGTAGCAGCAGCAGTAGCAATAGTAGTAGTAGTAGCAGTAGTAGTAGTCGTAGCAGTAGTAGTAGCAATAGCAGTAATAATAGTAGTAGCAGTAGTAGTAGTAGCAGTAGCAGTAGCAGTAGCAGTAGTAGTAGTAATAGCAGTAATAATAGTAGTAGTAGTAGCAGTAGCAGTAGCAGTAGTAGTAGCAGTAGTAGCAATAATAAAGGCAGTAGAGATGGGCAGTATGTAAAAAAAAAAAAGATAGTTTTGGACGCTTTCTTTTTGTATTTCAAAGTCTTCAGATTACAGAACTTTCTACAACATCTCAGATTTCTGTTACATTGAGATGTGGAGATTTATTCTGTCCACAGCTCAGAGAGAGACACACTGCAGAGAGAGACAGGCAGAGAGAGACAGACACGCTGCAGAG
Organism: Centroberyx affinis; assembly: GCF_046629955.1. Taxonomy (NCBI): domain Eukaryota; kingdom Metazoa; phylum Chordata; class Actinopteri; order Beryciformes; family Berycidae; genus Centroberyx; species Centroberyx affinis. Next base: position 45,612 of record NW_027283588.1, on the reverse strand, counting down.
AGAGACAGGCTGCTGCAGAGAGAGACGGGCAGAGAGAGACAGGCTGCTGCAGAGAGAGACAGGCTGCTGCAGAGAGAGACGGGCTGCTGCAGAGAGAGACAGGCACGCTGCAGAGAGAGACAGGCTGCTGCAGAGAGAGACAGGCACGCTGCAGAGAGAGACAGGCTGCTGCAGAGAGACAGGCTGCTGCAGAGAGAGACAGGCAGAGAGAGACAGACATGCTGCAGAGAGAGACAGGCACGCTGCAGAGAGAGACAGGCAGAGAGAGACAGACATGCTGCAGAGAGAGACAGACACGCTGCAGAGAGAGACAGACATGCTGCAGAGAGAGACAGACATGCTGCAGAGAGACAGGCTGCTGCAGAGAGAGACAGGCAGAGAGAGACAGACACGCTGCAGAGAGAGACAGGCTGCTGCAGAGAGAGACAGGCTGCTGCAGAGAGAGACAGACACGCTGCAGAGAGAGACAGACACGCTGCAGAGAGAGACAGACACGCTGCAGAGAGAGACGGGCAGAGAGAGACAGGCACGCTGCAGAGAGAGACAGACACGCTGCAGAGAGAGATGGGCAGAGAGAGACAGGCACGCTGCAGAGAGAGACAGGCTGCAGAGAGAGACAGGCACGCTGCAGAGAGAGACGGGCAGAGAGAGACAGGCTGTTGCTGCAGCTATAGCAGTAGTAGCAGTAATTGTAGTGTTAGTGTTAATATTAGTATCATCGTTAGTATTGTTTATTGTTTGAAGCATTCATTCAAAATTCAGCAGGAGCAAACTGGTTCAGACAGAAGTTTGTGGCATCCAACCGGCCAACACACACACACACACACACACACACACACACACACACACACACACACACACACACACACACACACACACACACTCATTTGTCCTGGTGGAGTTTCCTCAGAGAACAAAGCCAGAGGAAGGCAGAGTGATGCGGAGCTGTGGACCAGCCGGCTGCTGGTCTGGAGGAAACCGGCTCACATTGTTCAGCCGCGGCTCTTTGTATTCAAATCACTGCTTTGTCTTCAGATGAATGGTTACAGTGGGAACCGGCACTAATTCCCCCAATCAAAGCCCTGCTCTGCTTTCTGTGTCCGAGTCCTTTCTCTCTCTCTCTCAGTTCACTGACTTCATTGTGGAGACTGTTGATCTGAAGCAAAATCAACAAAGCAGAAGGAAACATGTGAATTTACAAAAACATCAGTTCATACATTTAAAGCATATTGAGGTGATTTATTATTCTGTTTGGAAAGGTGCTTTATAATAGTATATAATCATCAATATCTGTAATAGCTGCATTATTTGGTTTGAAAACATGGAATATACAATAGTACATAATCAGCTAATCACCAATCTCTCTCTCTCTCTCTCTGTCTCTGTCTCTTTCTCTCTTCCTATGGACTGCCATCTTGTTAGATAATCAATAGTTTGCATCAGGAAAATAAATTCACACTAAGACTACACCCGGCTGTGTTTTTGGTGGGAAATTGCAATAAATTCATATATTAATTTATTGCAATTTTCAACATGGCATTTTCTGTCTTTCCCTGGCACTTCTCTACTGTCCATGATCATTCTGGGTCACAGGAATAGTTTTTAATTTTTTTTACAACTGGTTTTGGTTGCAGTGTAGAAACATTTCTTATATCATGATAATTCACGTTAAAAACTCTGTTTCTAAACACTGACACTGCAGTCATTTGTGGGTTTCAGTGGGAAATTGTATTTTACGTTTCTCTCTGCAGTGGATAGTTCTGTTGTTCAGGACTTTCCTTCCACTTCTCTGTCATTCTGGTTTCACGGGAATATTTCACTGCTGTCATATGAAAACCTTGCAACTTGCAATTTTGGTGCTTTTCATATTTTAACTTCAGTTGGAGGATTTCATGCTCCTCTGTGGCTTCAAAAAATTCTTATGAAACTCTTTCAAAATCCCATCGGCTGAACTCTGAAATACATGGCGGTCAAGCTAAAAACAAGGCTGCTTTTCTTATATCATGGCCGCACTGATCCATCAGAACACAGACAGAGTTATTGATGATAGATGTGTGTGTTTGTTTGTTCTGAGCGTCAACATGGCGAAGAGGCAGAAGAAAGGAAGCTTTGCTCGTTTGATAGAAACAAGACGAAGAGTCTAACCGCCCCGGGACGTTGAATTTCCGTTCCTGCCGGGAATCGAACTCGTGTCTCCTGACTGAGAGTCTGCAGTCAAACTCCCTGCAGCTCACTTTCACCCACGTGACCAACAAGTGGTGAACAGACCGACCAGCAGTCTGATCCATAGAAACAAGAAGAAACAGACCCTACAGTCCTGATATTCAGACTGAATGGCCATTTAGTTTCCACTCCATTATTCAGTCTGACATTGCCTCCATGTTAGTCGATTTCTGTGTGGGGGGGGTTGATTTTCCCCGAACCAATCACTATTGACTGATGTATCTGAACCAATCACTAGTGACTGATGTATCTGAACCAATCACTGGTGACTGGCGTATCGGCCGCTCTGACGTTATTTTCAGTCACATGATGCTGGAGTGTTTACTAACTTTACCAAGAATTTCGGTCATTTTTTTGACAAAAATATGTTGGTTAAGGAATGATTTCAATCCTGAGAGAAGATCACCGCACTCACGACTATTGAATGCACTAAGGTGCCAGGAGACCGAAGAACAGTATTAAGGAAGAAGGTTCTGCACACTTAGATCCATGCAAGGTTCTTTAATAAATCAAGTGCCAAGCTTTAGGTCACAAGACCTTCATCAGGGCAAAGCAGCCTTCACAATGAACTAGGTCCATATATGATCACCTGTGCTGTATGGCTCTTGCTCAGATGGGAAGTGTAGTTCAGCAGATGCTCAGTGTGTAGTCCTCTCTAGATGCACACAAGAAAATACACACAGTAACTAGATGGAACACAAGAGGATGTATACTGTAATCTGCATCACAAGTGTGAACACTCAACAAGCACAGTGTGCAAAAAAAAAGGAAAAAAGGAACGATTTCAACAAAAAATATTCTGACGAAACACCAATGAAAAACCGTTGCACGAACGGTTCAAACTTTAGTCCCGCCCAACTTTAGGCTCTGATTGGTCCGATCGAGAAATCGCCGTTGAACAGAGCGACACCAGACTCTGAATCACTCGACCAAATCTGAAGAGCGGAGGGTCGAGATCCAGGAGTCTGGAGCCAGACTAGCTCTACAGTGTAAAGTCAATAAGAAACTGATCTGAAAACCTCCAGTCATCCCAACGTCACACCAGGCTTTCTGTGTTTTCTCTTTGTTTCGGTCGGGCCGTCGTCTCTGTGGTCGCCGCGAGTTTCTACAAAACAAACATAGGAAAGCCTCTGATTGGCTGAACGGATGCTGACGTCCGTTCATAAAAGGTTCATCAGTGGACAGTGAACTGAAATGAACGAACAGGACAGACAGACGGGTCGCCGCCTTCGTTTTCTCCGGTAGATACGAGGTTTTTACACGAAAGCGATTGCTTGTCTGGGCGCTGTGACCTCTGACCCTTGACCTCCTTACTACTGGTTGCCTGTAATGTTGCTGATCTAAACCAGTGATTCTCAACCTTTTTCATATCAAGGACCCTAATTTAGAGCCACGGACCCCATTTAATGAGATCTGTCTCTCGGAACCGAATCTAAGAATATTTTTATTGTCAGATATGATTTTGTCCAGAACAAAAACAGTCAAAACAGTCATTCTTCTACATTCTCTAATTGTGTTAACTTCTTGTAAATTAAATAATGCTGAATTTTAAGGGACCCCCCTAGAACTCCCTCAAGGACCCCTGGTGGTCCCCGGACCCCACGTAGAGAACCGCTGCTCTAGAAGTTGAATGTGATTCTCCTGTCGGCCTCAGCAGAGTCTCTCTGGACGGGGCTGGATCAGACAAACGCCCTAAAATGGAAAATAGAAAACGTAACGAAGGAGGTTTCCATCTTTGGAGCGACAGCCAGACTCAATTTATAAAACGATTTTAACAAAACAAGATTTTAAGATTGAGACCAGACCTTGTGTGTGTGTGTGTGTGTGTGTGTGTGTGTGTGTGTGTGTGTGTGTGTGTGAGAGCAGGATGATGTGTTGCTTGTTTGCGTTGAACTCTGTGATGTTCTTGTACAGATTAGCAGTCTGCAGCACTTTTCACTCTGTATCTGCCTCAGTAATGCTTTGTAACGCACTCGCTCTCTGTTGTTTTCATCCATGTTCATGTCCTGTGTTGCTCGGTAAACCACTTTGTGACGAACCGGACTCGACTAGCGGGCAGTGGAGGAAGAAGATCTCTGAAAAGTACCAATACAGCAATGTAAAAATACTCCAAAAAAGTCCTGCATGAAAAATCCTACTGAAGTAAAAGTACATAAGTATTAGCAGCAAAATGTAGTTCAAGTATTAAAGTAAAAGTAGTGGTTTGGTCCCTCTGACTGATATTTTATTATATATGACATCATTAGATTATTAATACTGAAGCATCAGTGTGTAAGCAGCATGTTACTGTTGTAGCTGCTGGAGGTGGAGCTAGTTTGAACTACTTTATATACAGTTAGCTAGTTTAGTCCGGTGGTTCCCGACCTAGGGGTCGGGCCCCTCCAAAGGGTCACCGGATAAATCTGAGGGGTCGTGAGATGATTAATGGGAGAGGAAAGAAGAAAAAACAAAGTTCTGATACACAAATCTGTTTTCAGTTTTTGGACTTTTTCTCTAATCTTTGATTTTTGCTGAAATATTGGATCATTTGAACATTTATTGAAATGAAACCATGTGAGGTTTAGAGGGAAAAATCACTATTTGGTGGAGCTGTTAACAACTCATAGACATCTGAAATGTGACCCGACTACACACTGCTTTTTGTAAGACGTCAAAAGCCAAAAAGGTTGGAAACCACTGGTTTCATCTTTAACAATGTGTTGTATTTTAAAAGCTTGTTATATTATCCATTGTGTCAAATCTCCATCTGAAAAGTAACTAAAGCTGTCAAATAAATGTAGTGGAGTAGAAAGTACAATATTTCCCTCTGAAATGTAGTGGAGTGGAAGTATAAAGTAACATCAAATGGAAATACTCAAGTAAAGTACAAGTATCTCAAAATTGTACTTAAGTACAGTACTTGAGTAAATGTACTTAGTTACTTTCCACCACTGCTAGCGGGACAGGAAGAGAGCGGCAGGCAGCAGCTGTCTGGACGAGGCGTTTCCCTCCCAGGCAGAACCAACTCTGAGCACAGAGACACTCACTGCTGTGATGTTCTTGTTTCCTCAGTGTTCAGATTAGAAGCAGACAGTGTGCAGTAGTTTTCTTTCTGTGTGTCAGAGGTTTGTAAAGTGCTTTCTGTCTCTTGTTTTTATCCATATTCATGTCCAGTTTGTCTGAGTGAAGCTCTGTGTGTTTGTTAGAGGCTCTGAGGTGTTAAAAGCCCTCAAAAGGGAAATCTCACCAAATCAAAACCATCCACACCGTTTTCCAGGATCACAGTGTGTGCATTTTGTTTTTTTTTTACCAGATTAGAATGGATTATTTTGATAATTGATTATTCTGACTAGTACAGAACATACTGACACACATGAGAACAACAGACCTAGAGACAGTAGACCATAGTATCTGGTCAGCTAACCATCACTATCTTGTTGTTGTTAACACATCTGATTGGCACACTAGCTAACGTAGCTAGTAGCAGCTAGCGTTAGCATGTTGACATTAACATCAGTGTGTTTGCTGGCTAGTTAGCTAGCTAACAGTTTGTTCAGGTTAACTGAGCTGACTCTTCTCAAGCTCCAACTCTTCATGTTTTGGAGTAGAGACTAGGGCTAAAGACAAGACAGTTTACTGTGTCACAGTAACCTACATTTGGAAACAAATCCACCTTATCACACTATTCACTTTTACTGAGAACGTTACTGAATGGATCTACAGCCACACCACAACAAGCTGACTCAGCTGCTCTCTGCTTCAGCTGCTTCACACACATTTACACTTTATTCACTAACACACAGTTCTACAGTGTTCCTCCATCACATCACTACTGGTTGCCTGTAATGTTGGTGATCTAGACCAGATTCTCAACCTTTTTCATAGCAAGGACCCTAATTTAGTCCACATTAGGGCCACAGACCCCATTTTAATGAGATTGTGTCCCTCGGAATCTCCGAATCTGAGAATATGTTTATTGTCAGATATGATTTTGTCCAGAATCCCATGACTGTCTGTATTGTAGGTAGAGAGATAACAGAGAAACTATGATCAGAACAGTCATTCTTCTACATTCTCTAATTCGATGAGTTTTTGTCATACAGTGTTCCTCCATCATGAGACTCAGCTGCTGCAGCAGGTTGGTGATAAAAATGCAAAACCTCTATAGACAGTTAGACCGTAGATATCACTTTACACACAGTAGACATATCGGTCTACATACACAGTCAACATTTTGCTCTGTATCACTTTTTTATTTAAACGTTCATATTCCTCTCTTGGCGTCTGAACAACTTGGTTCAGATTTTACCCAAAAGAATGTCAAACATTGTCATACTGTTTGTCAGCTTGTGGACGCTTTATCAACTTTTTCATGCTGAGAATTTTTTTTTTTTTGACCTGTGGGGTGAAACAGTTTCTGTTGACTTTAGCAGATAGCTGCACACCGCCTGTTTACCCAAACCCTGTCCCACGGTGTGAAGTTCCACAAATGTGCGTCAAGATAAGCTCCTCTGCTGTCCGACCCGCCGCAGTGGAACTTCTCACCCGGGTTGTAAAATGGGGTTTGGACTGACGCTCTGTCTCCAGCTAGTTTTTCCACCAGGGCTGAAACACCAAAAACATCCTGCTCACACACAGCTGCTGTTACTCTGCTGAACAATTACTTGAGTAGAAGTGCAATCAGTGGTGTCAAATATTCTGAAAGATGCACAAGGAAACATTTTCATGTAAAAACCCAGGCGGCTTGTCAGTCTTAATCAGGAAGTGTGGAAGTGTTACACACGCACACACACACACACACACACACACACACACACACACGCACGCACACACAGACTAAGAAGACATTTAGGTATGACAGCTGACAACTACTCAGTTTAGTGATGTCATGTTTTCTGGGTAGTGAAGTCTTTCAAACTTTTTTTTAAAAAAAGGGCAAAGTTGCCTATAGTGCAGCTTGAAGTAAAAGTAAAAAGTAGCTTGTTAAAAATGTATTGAGAGTAAATGTTACTGAGTTACTGTATAGAAAAAATAGCCACACTCAGAAATTATGCTTTTGATATTTTTTTTTTATGACTTTTAAATTGCACAGCAGCAAGAAACGAACACGTTTCAGCCCTCGGCCTTCTTCAGCATGTCCACCGGATTTCTTTTTCCTTTAAAAAGAAAACAGACATTATTACTCATGATGTTTCCCATGCAGTGTGAAAAGGAGGCAGCTACATTGCACATGTTGTTATAGGAAACATGTCGGCTCACTATGTTGAGCGTTCTCACAATAGCCTTCATGTCGTTTATTCAGTGTGATAAAAAAAAAAAAAACAGAAAAATCCATCCACATTTTCATTATTCAGTATGAATCCAGTGATGTTTCTTTTGCCTCTATCAGACAACAGCCAGGTAAACAAACCAATAACACTGCAGCTGGATGGACGGCTGTTTGATTATTTTAACCAAGCTGTTATCACGGGTAAATCTGAGCATCTTACAGTTAGTTAAAGGAATAGTTCACCCTAAAATGAAAATTCTGTCATCATCTCCTCCCCCTCATGCCAAATGAAACTCAGGTGAAATGTGTTAGTCCATATAACACACAGGGAGGCTGCAGCACAACTTGGTAGCAGCCTTCTCCAAAACAACTGAAGTCAATGGGGACCTGTTCTTTAGAGCTCCAAAACAAAAACAGCCAAACAATCACACTGTGAATAGAAAGACCTATACACCATTATTTGTTGCAAATCAATCAGCTGTAGTTCAGATTTGCACTAAATGATGGTGTAAATATACTGTAGGTCTTTGTGGAACTCTGAAGAACTGGTCCCCACTGACTTCAGTTGTTTTGGAGAAGGCTGCTATGGAGTTGTGCTGCAGCCTCCCTGTGTGTTATATGGACAAACTTCACCTGTGTTTCAACTGGCATGAGGGGGAGGAGATGAGGACAGAAGTTTCATTTTTGGGTGAACTATTCCTTTAACGTTTCCTTCACACACTTGGTGCAGGTTTATTTATGACATTTATGACCGGACGGTTTCTGATGCGATGCTTTATGGAGAAAATGTGTACTTTGTGACGGATGCAGTTTAAAAAGTAGACCCAGAGTCCAGTCCTCAGGTCAAAACATGCTGAAGTAAAAGTAAAACTACTGACTTCAAAAAATACTTATAGTCTATATAACCACAGGCTTCCATGTGAGTGTTAAAACATCTGACAGTCACAAGACTTTCACCTCCTTCCTTCCTTCCCTCCCTCCTTCCTCTGTGGAAACTGTTGTCAATCATAGTTTAGTTTACTTTAGCTTAGTTGCTGCTACTAGTACTACTTTTATAACTACTCCTGCTACTACTACTACTACTACTAATACAAATACTAATAATAATCTTTATTCTTCTAGATTTTACTTCATACAAACAAGAGTAGGGAGGGAGGGAGGGAGATGGGAAATAAATGCAGAAAATGTAATGAAATAGAAAGCAGCAGGAGCAGCTTGTGACATGCGGACCGCAGTTTAACAGACTGAGGTTGAGGTTCTGGGTGGAGGCCAGATCTGAGCCGCAACCTCAAACATTCCTCCGCTGGCTGGAAACACTCCCGCCCGCTCTCCCTTCGACCCGGGCCCTTCCTCATTATCATTTATGTCGCTCGCTCTGCACCGATCGGACGTTTCTGTCGTTCTCCTGGATCCTGGATGTTTCGGGTTGCGTGTTTTCCTCCTGGTTTCAGAGCGCAGGACGAGCCGCTGCCTGCTGAGAGCCGGCCGGCTGCTTCACACACGGGGGGGAGGCGGCCTCTCCGCACCTGGACACCGCTCGGGTGAATCCTCACTTCTGATTGGCCGGTGAAGGCTTTCTGAGGTCTGATATTTCTGCCTCACGTCACGTCACTCTGATGATACGGACTTGGCTGCAGAAAAGCACTCAGCTGACTGAAGTTAGAAAAGATTTTTCCAATATTTGAATTTATTCTCAAGGCACAAAACCTTTGACAGCTTTAGAGGCTGAAAGCAGTGTGATGTTCAGACTGAACGTCCATCTGGATCCACTCCATTCTTCAGCCTGCAGCCATTCTTCAACCGATCACTAGTGACCGACTGACGTATCTGAACCAACTAGTGACCGACGTATCTGAACCGATCACTAGTGACCGACGTATCTGAACCGATCACTAGTGACCGATGTATCTGAACCAACTAGTGACTGACGTATCTGAACTGATCCATAGTGACCGATGTATCTGAACCGATCAGTAGTGACTGATGTATCTGAACCGATCACTAGTGACCGATGTATCTGAACTGATCACTAGTGACCGAGTGACGTATCTGAACCAACTAGTGACCAACGTATCTGAACCGATCACTAGTGACCGATGTATCTGAACTGATCACTAGTGACCGACGTATCTGAACCAACTAGTGACCAACGTATCTGAACCGATCACTAGTGACTGACGTATCTGAACCAACTAGTGACTGACGTATCTGAACCGATCACTAGTGACCGACGTATCTGAACCGATCACTAGTGACCGACGTATCTGAACCAACTAGTGACCGACGTATCTGAACCAACTAGTGACCGACGTATCTGAACCGATCACTAGTGACTGACGTATCCGGCCGCTCTGATGTCACTTGCTGGAGGATTTACTAACTTCACCTTCAACTTCAGAATGTCGGTCGTTTTTGACAAAAAAATTGTCTTTTCCAAAGACAATCTGTTGGTCATCAAATCTATTCTACTGAAAAACCATTGCAGGAACGGTTCAAAGTTTAGTCCCGCCCACAAAGGCTCTGATTGGCTCGATTGTTTCTCGGGGCGAGAACAAGCCGTTGACGAGGGAAACAGCAGACTCTCTGAATCGCTCCACAACATCTGAAGAGTGGAGGAACGAGTTTCAGGATCTGGAAGCAAGATGAGGCGGAACAACAATCTGACTGGATTTGTTTATGTTTCTATGGTTACAGTTGTGCTGCAGTGTAGCATGGATGCTAGCTACAGTCGTTTCTATGGTTACAGTTCTGCTACAGTGTAGCATGGATGCTAGCTACAGTCGTTTCTATGGTTACAGTTCTGCTACGGTGTAGCATGGATGCTAGCTACAGTCGTTTCTATGGTTGCTTTGCTGGAAGCTTGTGAAAAGCCCTGTGTGGCCCCATGAGGCCCGGCTGTGGATAACTGTTCTGGGTGTGAAGTGTCAGTCATGTGTCAGTTGTTGTTGTTGTTGTTGGACCGCGGTGGTTTCAGTGGTTTCCAGCTGTAAACTCCTGCTGGTTCTGATTTTGTTTGGGTGTCACAAAGCCTTAAATCACTTTAATTATGGGTAGTTTTTATAGCTTTATTAGTTTCTTTTTATTCCTCTCATTGTTTTCTTTCACAGTATCAAAACTGGAGAAACTGAAGAAAATCTGCTCTTACGTAATATATAATATGTAGTAGTAGTGGTGGTAGCAGAAGCAGTAGTAGCAGTAGTAGTATTAGTACTGGACCTGCTCACAGTAGTAACATGGGTTTGTCACAGCTGATAATTTACTAATCAGTCAGAATGTAATATGAGTCAATAAAACAAATGACTGTATCATATAACAATAGACAGTCAGTGTCTATATATCAGTCAGATGTTTTACATGTTTATTAACAGAGGGACATTTTATGCGAATGAGTTCCTCATTATTCCACAGTTCATACAGTATGTGCTGCTGCGCTTCACTTCACTGCGTCTATTGATCCTGACGTGTTGTCCTGTGTTTCTAATCATTACACAGATCAATACAGTCCCATGTTCACTCTGCTGTTCACATGCAGCTCCGCTCTGCAGCTCGGCCTCCTCACTCACACCAGGCTGGATGTACGGTCTTTATATAGAGTCTTTCACTACTGTAATCTACTGCAATCTAATGATAATTTAATGATAATCTAATGATAGTTTAATGAAAATCTAATTATAATCTTGTATTATAGAGCTAATATACAGCAGCGCTGGATGACAGATTGTTGCGTGTCTGGCTGCTTCCTCAAGTCAGGCCAGCTTGTGTGTGTGTGTGTGTGTGTGTAGGTGTGTGTGTAGGTGTGTGTGTGTGTGTGTGTGTGTGTGCCAAGCCCCCGCAAACTCACATATAACATGAAAACATGCAATCACGCCCACATACTCACACACATCATGCATACATAGATGAAAACATAGACACACACACACATTACACATATATACACAGACATGCGCACACACAAACATAACATGACATAAATACATTCAGACACACACATTCTCTCTCTCTCTCTCTCTTCCTCTCTCTCACGCACTCACTCACACACACACACCACACACACACGCACCCACATCACACATACATGCATGAAAACATTCAAACACATACGCACTCACACGCTCTCTTGCTCTCTCTCCCACACACACACACACAAACACGCACCCACATCACACATACATGCATGAAAACATTCAAACACATACGCACTTACACGCTCTCTCTCCCTCTCTCTCTCCCACACACACACACACACACACACGCACACGCACACACACACGCACAGTGCTGCAGGTAGTGGCTCCTCCCCCTCCAGTCTGCCGCTTTAAACACAATAGCCGGTTCTCTGCATGGAGGAAATCAATCTTTCTGTGGAATAAACTGCCCGCAGACCAGACAGAGGATTCGTCTGTTTCTCCAGCCTCAGGTAGAGCCGAGCTTCATCTGAACCTCACAGCTGCCGCTTTTTTTCTGTCTGCGTTGTTGCTTTGCTGAGATTTACTCGGTAGATTTGACCGGAGCACCGTTACTCTCATTCACCGGCGTCATGTTGTCGTTCCTGCGCACAAATCAGAAACAGTCTCGGCCGTAAATACGCAGGAACTACCCGCCGGTTTCACGTCTTTTCACTGCATTAGATGGGAGTGTGTTCAGTTTAAACAGACCACGGCTGCTGTTTTTGCCTTTATTGTTCTGCGTGAAGTTTGGTGGAAGTGATGCAATGTATCCCCGATGCGTTCTTAAAGGAGAGAAACAATCCTGCCGAACTCCATTTAAAAATCAGGCAGTGTAATGCTTCCTTGCTTATCTGCAAAAGTACAAAGCTGTTAGAACATCAAGTAAGATCGCGTCCGAATCGTTTGGGTCTTCGGGTTAATTCGGCATACAATGGATCCACCAATCAGTACTTTGTACTCAATAAAACCTCAACTTTAATGATTGGTTCACGCTGCTTCCTACCGCCTACAACGCTGTATTTTGGTGGGAGAAGATTATGGGAATAACATGCGAACCAGCTCTAAAAGTTGGGATTTTATTAAAATAAATGCTACTTGATGGATAGACGTTATGCCGAATCGAAGAGTGGCTCTTTGTGATTCATAAAATATTTTAATTTATCTTCTAGAATTGTAGATAGATTTGGTGATAACCAAGGCAGCATTACATTTCCAGATTTGTGAGTGAAATTTGGTGTGACGTTTTCTCCATACTAGAGAGAGCGGAACGTTATCGGGGTTAGATGCAGTGCAATCCGCTGTGGATTTAACTAGTTTCCGTGGAAATGAATTTCTGTATTTGCAGATATCAAGTAACTCTAAACGTCCTTTTGATGTTTCAGTTGTTACTGAGTTTTACATTTATGAAACGTTACAAACTGTCAACTTGTTTCCTCATTAAACCCGTGAAGTTTATAGAGTTTAATGCATTTCTGTTGCTGCAAACTGTGCAGAGTTGATGATCTCGTGGTTCAAACTTAGAGATGAAACTAATCAGATGTGCTGCTTACTGATAATTATTGATTCTAGTATTACAGCACAGATCATCCTTGCAAATGTGAAGTTTCCATTCAGTGAAACTCCAGACCGCCTGTATGAAACGAGCTGAAACAACACGCAGGCCCCAGCAGAGTAAACCCGGTGCATGCAGC